>NC_045441.1:88718058-88798051 GCF_002776525.5 Piliocolobus tephrosceles
TTATATATTATATTATATATTGGGATATATAATATAAATATATTATAAATATAAATATATAAATATTAATATATACTATACAATATATAGTATATATAAATATATACATATTTATATATTTATATATAAATATATACATATTTATATATTTATATATAAATATATGTATGTAATATGTGGGTATCATAGAATATATTAAAAATGAAAATATTTAAGCTATGTAAATTATTTTCCTCTGAGACACAATGTTAAACTCTCAGTCTATTTCCTATAAGATATTTTTGTGTGTATACACAACCACTACTGTATATATAATTTTATATTCTAATTTTCCTAGGTAATTCTATTTCATAAACTTTTTATATATTTATAAATGGGCTTCCAAAATGCATAATTTTAAAAGCCTAATATTCTAATATAAGGATCCATTGCAATTCCTTAGACTTTGGTACTTTAAAAGACCTGTAGAAAACACAGTGAAGATGACTGAAAATTAGGAGAATGTATAATGATTACTCAGTATAACAAACTAAACCGTTAAAAAGGAGTGGTTGCAGACATGCCCAGTTGTAGAGTACAGAAGGACCTCATTTGATGCTACTCAGTTGAAGAGCATTAATTGAAGAATCACCTCCAGGAAGGGTGGATAATTGTATACCCAAAGGGGAGATAACTAGGTACATTTTTCTTTGTAAAGTGAATGCATATTTTAAAAAGCGTTTTTTAAAAGTAAGTATAAGGTATTTGAAAAATCCTAATTCTTCTCATATGTCCCTGTAATGCAAAATAGAAGGAAAGTGATTTCAAACCTAGTGTAATCATAATAATTTAAGACAATAAAAAGGTTATTGAGATCATACAGAATAGCTGCTAGGATGTTTATTGTATATTACCTGCATGAAGAAAAACAGAAACAAATTGTATAAACGGTGTGGTCCCTCCTGTTTGAAAATATTAAAAAATCTCTGTAGAGGAGTGATGACAAAGATAACACAGTTGATCCTTGAGCAACACGAGTTTGAACTGTGCAGATCCATGTATAGGTGGATTTATTCAGTAAATATATTTTAACCATTTCTTGAGATTATGACAATTTGAAAAAGACAAAACACATGGCCTACAGATATGAAAAATTAAGAATAATCTAAGTATGTCATGAATGCATAAAATACATGTAGACATTAGTCTTTTTATCATTTACTACCATAACATACACATACATTTATAGAAAGATAAAATTCATCAAAACTTAGGCACATGTATACTTAGAGACTTTACATGGCAACATTTGCAATAGAGAGAAATGTAAATAAATGTAAAGATGCAGTATTAAGTTATAACTGCATAAAATTAACTGTAGTGCATACTATACTACTGTAATAATTTTCCACCCACCTCCTGTTGCTATTGCAGGGAGCTCAACTGTTGGGGGTATCTGCTCAAATGCCAGATGACACCAATCATCTCCATGCGAGCAGTTCATTTCTCTAGTAAATTGTATGTAACAGTAAAAAGTGTTCGTCCATAGTTCTGCATTTTTCATTGTGTTTAATGCAGTACCTTAAACCTGGCATAACACCATGGGACCCATACGAAGTGTCACTAGTGATGCTGGAAGTGCTCCCAGGAAGCGGATAGGTCATGACATTGTAAGAAAAAGCTGAATTCCTTGACATGTAGCACAGATCGGGGTCTGCAACTGGGGTTGCCCCCCATTTCAGACAGATGATTCATCTAGGAAATAGACAATGTAAACTTATTGTATGGACAAAGACAGTAAAGTACTGCAAATGTATTTTCTTTTCCTTGTGATTTTCTTAATGACATTTTCTTTTCCCTAACTTATCTTATTATAAGAATATGGTGTACAATACATGTAACATAGAAAATATGTGTTGACTGTTTATGTATATGCAAATTTTTGACAATTTGGGGGATGGCACCCCTAACTCCCGTGTTGTTCAAGGGTCAATTGTACATCAAGTATTAAAACACTGAAATAAATTTTGTAATTGTATTGGCTATTTACCAAAAGCATATGATTTGCAATTCTGACTTTCCTTCACTTACTGTTACGAGTAAAAATGATGACACCAATGTATTTCTTTTCATTAGAAAAATAGTTCATTGTCTTCCAGGTTAGGAAGGGAAAGAACCAAAGAATAGAATTTTAGTTAAATTTTAATTCATTTTTAAATTGTCTAAATTCCAAAAATCTAATATTTTATATAATTAAACTTAATTTTAATCTAAGTTATAAGCATTTCTTCAAAGCTTTCTTCAATATCTCCAAATTTGTTCACAGGTAGTGTGTGCCTCCATGCATGCATATGTATGTATTATTTGTTCCTTAATATAAAGCTATTCTTAGGATTTATGCTGTGAGGATTGCCTTATAGATGACACATAATTTAATAAAAGATCCTTCAATGACTGGATAAACTAACATCCTTCTTGTGTCCAAGATACAATTATGCATAGTTTTATGAAAGAGTGACTTTTTATTTAAGACAACAGCAAATTATTAAGTTAGATGTAATTTTAGTTACAACTTGGCTAAAATCTACCTATAAACAATGTTAGAAATTGTCAAAATAAAAATAGAGTCACTTGTGTTAAAAAACAAAAAAAAAAGAAAAAGAAAAAGAAAAAAAAAACCTGAAAATGGAGCAGAAAAAGGACATGAAGGAATGGTTTTCATGCACAATTGTCTACCCAGAAATTGCCTATTCAACTTTGCACTAATTCCACCCTTGTTATTAATCTTTGCAACTAAGATAATTATCTCACAAAAAAAAAGACATCACAAAAGGCTCTTCAAAAAACTATAACCTTGTACAAAAGCTATCACAACCTTATGCAAGTAAGTAACTAGCTAACTAACTAAATCAATCAATCAAAAAACCTCTGCCAGAACATCTACCCAGAAATTGCCTATTCAACTTTGCACTAATTCCACCCTTGTTATTAATCTTTGCAACTAAGATTATTATCTCACAACAATTATGTAATCCTCTTCATTTTTTTCTTTGAAAACATTTGTTTTATTTTACATCTCTGAATATGCACAGAGATGACTATGACACACATATACCCATTGCAGTTCCTATTCTGGACTAAACATCATTTCTCTTAGCATATCCCTGTCCATTTGTTATTTAGGTTGATAAAAATAACAGCAAACTGCATAGTCTACAAGCCTGGTTTTCCTAATTTCCCAGTAAAAATAATTTACCATCCTTCAAGTTGCCAAATTTTCCTCATCTCTCCCCTTTTCCTATGAAGAAGTATATATATGCATGCACCTGCACCTAATTGGGTTATTGGATAATCATTTCCCTGTGAATCCCCCATGCTATGCACATTAAATAAATTGGCAATAATTAAAAGAGAGACAATTGAAACACAGATATAAAGATAACTGAAGTGAATATGGTCAATCTATTTTTTTAGCTCACATAGATCCTAAATTGCCTTTTTATTATATCTTTTTTTTCCCCCAAAAGAATACTAATAACTGATTGGAATCCCTTTAAAATAGCAAGTGCTTCTCAAGGAATACATGATTTCAAAACAGTTATTTAAAGAGTAGGGTGAATGGCAAATAAAATGCTACACACATGTCATGAAACAAGCATTTAAATTTTTTCTTTAAGTAAAATGTGTCTCACTAGACGTTAGGGTACATTTTCATCTTACAGGTGAGATAATTATTGCCTGTAAAAGTACATTTATGGCTGGGCATGGTGACTCACACCTGTAATCCCAGCAATTTGGGAGGCCGAGGCGGGCAGATCACTAGGTAAGGAGTTCGAGACCAGCCTGGCCAACATGGTGTAACCTTGTCTCTACTAGAAATACAAAAATTAGCTGGGCGTGGTGATGGGCATCTGTAATCCCAGCTACTTGGGAGACTGAGGCAGCAGAATCACTTGAACCGGGAGGCAAACATTGCAGTGAGCAAGATCACATCATTGCATTCCAGCCTAGGCAACACAGTGAGACTCTGTTTCAAAAAAAAAAAAAAAAAAAAAGTACACTTATTTTCAAGGGTGGATCTTTAAAATCTACTAATAGAGGCAAAGAAGGAAAGTTTACCCCTTCACTTCCTGAAGGTTTGTTAAAAATGAACTGACAAAAGGAAGATTAATAGGAGAGAAAGGCATTCAAATTTATTTAATGTGCATAGCATGGGGAAGTCACAGGGAAATGATCACCCAATAACCCAATTAGGTACAGATGCATGTATATATACACTTCTTCACGGGAGAAGCAGAGAGATGGGGAAAATTTGGCAACCTGAGGGATAGTAAATTATTTTTAGGAGGAGATTAGGCCTAATGCTCAAACAATAGTTGCTAAATAATTTTCTTTGGAAATTGAATGGGATGTAGAGCACACAATAGTTTGGGATGAAGTTTATCTGGGCTTTAAGGGTGGTGTTTAATTTTCAGTCTCTTTCTCTGCAATACGAGTTTTAATCTTCTCTGGTTAATGAAATTTCAGGAAAGGCAAATGTGTTCTTTGCAGATCTCATTTCTAGCTAGATAAGGGAACTTCAGAGAAAACTTCACTTTGTGCTTTCGGAGAGACAGAGGATTGAAAGACAACAGGTAGGTGTTACAGGGGTGGCGGGGAGAATCAGAAATCTTGAGGCTGCTTCATGTCAATGCACCATATTGCAGGGTTACATTTTCTGAGTCCCAACACACACAAGTTTTCAACCAATTCTAGAGTTTTCTGACTGAGGCAGAAAACACACTGATGTTAAAGATGAACATCTGAAATGTACCAGAGTCTGTTGCTGATATTTTGTTGCTTTACATTTTCTTCTTCTAAAAGGAAAAAAAATAGTAAGTGTGGAAAAAACAAGTTTCACTGTGGTGGACAGATAATATTTTTGCTATAAAATGTTTTTCCTTTAATATGCCATGAGATATCTTGATTATATATTTTCAAAAGTGTTTTTCTAGACACATCTCTTCATCCTTTCAAAAGAATTTGTAAGTCTTTCCAATGCAATAAGAGACACTTGATCACAGTTCTGTCCACCTTCTCTTTTTGAAAGCAAAACAACACTAATTATTTCAGTGGTAATACATTCTTAACTAATAAAGAAAATCATTTGCGAATATCAGAAATCTAGTTTTGAAATGTTTGCATTAATTTCTATCTGAATCAGCATTTTGTGAGCTTTTTTTTTTTTTAAGGCAGTAGTTAGACCCACAACTTGTTGATAAACACATTTCTGCTGAGGAAAGGGAAAGAGGAAAAGAGAATTCTGCATTTCTTCATTGGACCTAAAAGTGCTAATTTCACTAAGGGATACATCAAAAGCAAACAAGCAACGATTGTTTTAAAACTTTTACTGCAATGCAACAATGAAGTAAACAGTAATCAGAAACATACCAATTTTTTCCCCAAACAAACAAAAAATGTAAGCAGGAAAATAACTTTGTCTATACTTGTACAGCTTGTTAGATCATTTAAGAAGGGCATGTCTGGCCAGGCATGGTACTTCACACCTGTCATCCCAGCACTTTGGGAGGCCAAGACAGGAGGATCGCTTGAGCCCCGGCATTTGAGACCAGTCTAGGCAACATAGTAAGATCTTGTCTTTACAAAAATTAAAAATTAGCCAGGTATGGTGGTGTGTGTCTGTAAGTCCCAGCTACTTGGGAGCCTGAGGCAGGAGAATCACTTGAGCCCAGGAGGTCAAGGCTACAGTAAGCCATGATCAGGCCACTGCACTCCAGCTTGTGTGAAAGAGCAAGGCTGTTTCAAAAAATAAAAATTTAAAAAGGCCTGTAATTAAGTTATCAAAAAATTTAAAAATAGTTAAAGTAGTTATTTTTGTTGTAAGAAAAGCTTCCCTTTCTCCCCTACTCCACCCCAGGTATTTAACAGGAAAGAATGGGCTTTCTTATACATTAATTTTAAACTTTTGTGAAGCAGCAACAATTAACCATCAATAATTTGGCATTCCTCTTTACAGTTGCCGTAGAGTTTCCTTTTAATTCCACAAAGCCCTTATCCAGTGTTTTCATGAAACAAAGACTGAAAATTCTACATACCAATGATTATTTCTGAAACCAATACTAAGTCAAAGAAATATAAAGCAGGGCATTACACTAAATTTCTTTCTTTTTTTTTTTTTTTTTTTTGAGATGGAGTCTCGCTCTGTCGCCCAGGCTGGAGTGTAGTGGCCGGATCTCAGCTCACTGCAAGCTCTGCCTCCCGGGTTTATGCCATTCTCCTGCCTCAGCCTCCGGAGTAGCTGGGACTACAGGCGCCAGCCACCTCGCCCGGCTAGTTTTTTTGTATTTTTTAGTAGAGACGGGGTTTCACCATGTTAGCCAGGATGGTCTCGATCTCCTGACCTCGTGATCCGCCCGTCTCGGCCTCCCAAAGTGCTGGGATTACAGGCTTGAGCCACCGCGCGCGGCCACTGCACTAAATTTCTGAATCTAGTACACTAAAAAGAGTGAAACCTAGAGAAAGTTACCTACTTTATAGAAGAAATAAAGACCTGCAAATGCAGGTTGTATAATCATACTGTTTGGATGTGCAGCATCTAATTGAAGCAGATGTGCACTGTATTCGTCCCTGCCCTATATCCTAGATCCCACCCTCCCCACCTCCAACAATCTATCATATACAAAGTGTTGTGGGTAGGATTCCAAGACTTTCCAGACAACCCACTGGATGTAGTTAGTGTAATGCACTGGTGTGAAGCATAAGATACAAAAAAGTCCCTTTCAATCTTCACTCAAGTTCTGCTATAGAAGAAAATTGGCAGCCAAACTGATTCTTCTCACAAACAAAATATGCTCATAAGTTTTTCAGGAAATCTTAATGCCTTTAACCTTTCTGTAGCTTGTTTATCCTAACTACTAGAATGTAGTCCATATGACCATTTCCAACTTTGCAATTCCTCTTCTGCCACTTCCACCTCTTCCTCCATGATCACCAGCTTCTTGACCTAGTTCATTTACCATCTGAATAAAATGCTCCTGGTGTTGGCTAATTTGCTGCAGCAATTAAGAATTCTCTCTGTTATAGCGATGCTGGAAAAGCAGGGAAGGACTCTATTGAGTAATTTGTCTCATCTGTCAAAACTGAGGCTGATTCTGTAAAATTTCATGGGGATGTTCCCCAGAACTTGTAGTTGTTGCTGTCAGAGTTGCAGCAGCTGAAGACACTGCTGACGACTGAGGGGTCCTAGTAGTACCTGATTGGGGATGGGGGGGTGCTCAACCACAGCCTGACTTTTTCTACCTCCAGGGATTCCTATTAAAAGATACTGCATTGCTCTGTCAAGATTGTTGAAAACGCCTCTCAGGGACACAATTTCTTATTTATAGCCCATTGACATGATCTCAGTTACCATATTCTCATAGGACTGACCTTTTAACAAGTACATTTGCAACTTCAAAAAGGTTTGGCAGAGAAGAATCCCCTGTTCTACTCTCAGTTAATGTTGAGCTAGTAGCCACTGATATTTCTGCTGACTTTTCTGCAGGTTTATCTTGTTTCATTGCACTAGAAGGTACATGTTCAGGACATGGGGTTGTTGGTGGGATGATAGATGTAGGTGTGGATGTGGGAGCCAAGGCAGAGATGAGGGTTGCAGCCTGAGCCACAGCAGCTGCTGTGGAGGAACTCACTTCATAGTGGTGGCAGGATTTGATTGCTGCATTGTAGCTGGAACTGGTATTGTCACTACTTTGGGTTTTATCATCATAGACTCAACAAGTTTATATTTTTTGAGAGCAGTATCATCATTGAGGATTTTGCCTGCATAAAATAATTTTCGACCTGCTACCAGAAAGTCATCTTTCCTCTTTTCAGATTCAATCTTCCTTTTCAGTACTTTCACTGTCTCTTCAGAGTTGATGTTGATCTTGAAGGTTGGCTGCTAGGTTTTAGGGTGATCTGTGTGGTGCCCCTCACAGCTCCACTGCAAGGCCATCTCTGGTGCCAGCCAGGCTGGGTCTGTGGCCCAGCCAGGTCTTGGGGTCACCTGCGCTCCTTGTGCTCTGGGAAGGAAGGTGGTGGGGTTGGAGGCTTGTCATATTCACCCATCTGGGTGGTCTCACCAACAGCCCAGGCCCAAGGTCATGCTGATGCCTCCTCAACTATCGCTTTCCTTGTGAACAAGTGCATTGAGTCTGCAGGAGGCACGAGGAACTCTGTGACATAAGAGAATCCATTAGTCCACCACAGGATGGTGGTCATCATCATCATGACCTGCCTCTCTGTGTTAGACAAATTCTTAAGGTGACCCCAGAGATCTCCAGCTCCTAGTGTTCATGCTCTTGTGTGATCCTCTTCCCTTGAGTGTGGGTGAGACACATGCCTTCTTCTAGTCAATAGATAATGGCAAAAGTGATGGGATGTATATGTTTATGTCTATGTGATTACATGATTACATGGTATTAGATTGTAGTGCTCATCTTGTTGGACTCTCTCCCTTGTTCACTTAGAGGAAGCTAGAGGCTATGTTGGGGAGCACCACGTAATAAGAATCTGTGGGAGACCTGTAGGACTGAGGGCAGCCTTTGGAGTGACAGGCTATAAGAAACTGAATCCCTCAGTCCTACAGTTACAAGAAGCTGAATTTAACCAGCAACTTGAGTGAAGCAGATCCTTCTCTTGCAGAGCCTGCAATGAGACTTCAGCTCTAGCGGACACTGATTACAGCCTTGCTAGACCCAGAGCAGAGGACCTAGCTAAGCTGTGCCAGCCTTCTTCCCCAGAAACTATGAGAGAATTAGTGTATTGTTTTAAGTCACTGAGTTTGTCGTAATGTTGTTCCTCAGTGACAGATAACTAACATATCTAGAAAACTATAGTTCATAGATTCAGTACCTGTAAGCTTGGTGTAAGAATATTGAAAATAATTTTTTAAATTCATGTTTATGAGGCAGGGAAACATAGTGAGACCCCATCTGTAAAAAATAATAAAAATAAAATTAGCCAGGCATGTTGGCACATGTATGTAGTCCCAGTTACGTAGCAGGCTGAGGTGGGAGGATTGTTTGAGCCCAGGAGGTCAAGGCTAAAGTGAGCTGTGATGACACTACTGCACTCCAACCTGGTGACAGAGTGAGACGCTGATTCAAAAAAATAAAAAAGAGAAAGAAAAAACATTTCAAAGAAAACTATTTAGAAATAAACATTTGTAAAGTTGGTGATTAAAGAGAGTAGGTCTTGGACAGAGGGAAATTATTATAGACCATGGAAAATCTTGATGTAGAAGTTATAGGTCATTGGTTTCTTAGCTTTTCTTTTTTATTTGCATATTTTTTATAAGAGCTGAATAATGAGCAGTGATTTGTGACATGAAAGCATCACTCACCTATTTAGTGATGTGATGGGATCAGCAGCCTAACAATAGCAATTTGAAAAGAAAGATGAAGTACAGAAAAAGAGAGTAAAGAGGATGTTAAAGAATGCTTTGCTGTAACAGGAACGAGGCTGTCGAGGAGATAGATAGTATAGAGAATAGGAGTTTGAAGGAAGATTGTTATTTTTCTTTTTCTTTTTAATATGAAGACTTGAGCACATTTATACATCTACTTTAAAAAGAGCAATTGAAAGAGAAAGGGGATAAGCAATTTATAATGTACAGTTCCTAAGAAGGGGGAAGAGATAGAATTCAGCCTATAGCTAGAACTATCAATGGCAGATGAAGGAGGGATACCATATCTCTCCTTAATCAACAATTAATCAACAGAAATGTGTGCAGGAAATGAAAGCATATATGCAGTAAGTTTTTAGCTTTTTCTATGAAATAGACATCCAGGTTATATGCTATAAATGAGGAAAGATTTTGGGGAAGGGTAGCTTACACATTTGAGAAGGAATGTTTTGGGAAAAAGTACTGAGAAGAGTGAGACTGTGGGTTTAATAGCCAAAGATACTGAATTTGCTGGACAGTGAAGAGAGCCCAAGTGAGTTACTGTTTATACCTTCAGTGTAATATCCATCCTCCTTGTCATGGCTTTTTGAGACAATACCTAGCTACTTTGTGTCTAGACACAGAGAAAGCAGGTGTATTAGTCCGTTCTCACACTGCTGTGAAGAAATACTCAAGACTTGGTAATCTATAAAGAAAAGAGGTTTAATTGACTCATAGTTCTGCATGGCTGGGAAGACCATAGGAAACTTACAATCAGGATGAAAGTCACCTCTTCACAGGGTGGCAGGAGAGAAAAGGAGTGCCAGATGCTTATAAAACCATCATATCTTGTAAGAACTCACTCACTATCAAGAGAACAGTATGGGGGAATTGCCTCCATGATTCAATGACCTCCTACTGGGTCCTTATCATGACATGTGGGGATTATGGGATTAAAATTTAAGTTGAGATTTGGGTGACGACACAAAGCTAAACCATATCATTAGATAATCATGTTAATCCAGAGCTTGTGTTTTGCCTGATAGTTGAAGAATAAGAGAGAGGGACTAAGGAGTTTAGGTTATCGGCAATAGCATTATTGAAACAGGGAAATGTTAGACTCTAAGCAGGATAAGGGGGAAGTAAAGATAAGAGAGGCTGATGGATTGAAAGAAAGTCAAAAGATAAGTAATCTAAAGGTTCTGATGAGATATTAGCTTTCTTTTATTCTGAGAGAGTATATTGTCTTTCTGCAGAGGTTTCATTTCATTAATGAGAATGAAGAGGTATTAGGTTACTACTTAGATCTCTTCAACAATACACAGGAGACATTCTATATTTATAGCAATGCCTTTGAAAATATTAAACATTAGGAATAATACAAGAGCTAAGCTATTTCAATCCTGAGAAACCAATTATGCTTTTTATGTTATTGTCATAAGTTTGTTTTTTGTTTTCTGGTTTTTTTTTTTTTTTTTTTAATGGAGTCTCGCTCTTTTGCCAGGCTGGAGTGCAGTGGCGAGATCTCCATGCACTGCAACCTCTACCTCTCGGGTTCAAGTGATTCTCCTACCTCAGCCTCCTGAGTAGCTGAGATTACAGGTGCACACCACCACGCCCAGCTAATTTTTGTATTTTTAGTAGAGACGGGTTTTCACCATGTTGTCTAGGGTGATCTCTATTTGTTGACCTTGTGATCCACCAGCCTCAGCCTCCCAAAGTCCTGGGATTACAGGCGTGAGCCACAGTGCCCAGTCAGGAAGCAGTTTTTAAGGGAAAATAATAACCCACTGTTCAAATGGTACAAATAAAACAACTAACATATTTACAAACTTTCATGCAGACCTTTTCATAATCCAAAAATTGAAACAGGAAAACTTATTTAAATATTTGAATATGCTAATATTAACATGAAGACCATATAAAAATATAGAAATATTTCCATATAAAAAGTTTGAGTATAATCATATGTGTTTCAGAATATGTATTCTACTTAAGTTATTATTATTACATCTATGATACAGGTGATAGAAAATAATACTCAGAAAAGTTAAATATTTTGATCAAGGGTACCACTCAGTCACATAGTATTAAACCAGGATCCAACACATGCTCTTTTACTGTAAACCTGTTTTAAAAAATTACTTCCAGTTTAAAACATTATTACAGATGCTTGTAGATAGTTGAAATTAGTGTTTAGCATTATACATTATAATTAATTATATTCAGTATTTATTTCCTTAGTAATTATACTTTCTTAACTTTTGGACTTCTGATAAAAATTTAGAGTTGCTACGAGTAAAACATGTATTTCTGAGGGATGAGCTTTCTAGCAAGAGGAAACAGCATGCACAAGTCCCTGAAGTGGGAGAATTATCAAGGGACTCAATGTGTCTTGAATGGGGTGAGGAAGAAGGAAAATGATAGATAAGGTCAAAGATATAGTAGGGGTCCACATCAAGAAAGACTTCCTAGACAACTATAAGGATTTGATTTTTGTCCTAATTGACATGGAGCAGAAGAGCATTTGTGGGAAGGGATCTAGATGTGTTCATTTATTTAGAGGGAGGAAGCAGGTTTATAGATGGAGGGAATAAAGGGCAGGTTAGAAACCAGAACATGTTAAAGTACAGATGCTTATTAAACATGCAAGTGGAGATATCTAGAAGGCAAGTGGATATAAAAACTGCAATTTAGTGGAAAGGGTTGAATGGGTTAAGTTTATTGGTATAAATTTGGGATCCTCTGCACTTTGATGTTATGAAAAGTCATGGTCTTGGATAAGATTTCTAGAGGGTGTACTACTCAGGATTCAATAGAAGAAGCAGTTTCCCAAGAAGATAAATATGGATTTTTTATAAGGATTTCAAATTATACATTTTTGGAAGCTGATTAATAAGTCACTGTAAGGTAGTTATCTTCCTGCCTAACAATACAGCTTGGGCCAGGCACAGTGGCTCACGCCTGTAATCCCAGCACTTTGGGAGGCCGAGGCAGGTGGTCAGGAGATCGAGACCATCCTGGCTAACACGGTGAAACCCCGTCTCTACTAAAAACACAAAAAATTAGCCGGGCGTGGTGGCAGGGCCTGTAGTCCCAGCTACTAGGGAGGCTGAGGCAGGAGAATGGTGTGAACCCAGGAGGCGGAGCTTGCAGTGAGCCGAGATCGTGCCACTGCCTCCAGCCTGGGCGACAGAGCAAGACTCTGTCTCAAAAAAAAGAAAAATTACAGCTTGTACAGAGGGTGGGTAGTCAGAAAAGAAGCTTACAAAATGAAAGAGAGAAAGAACAATCTAAAACCTCATGCATGAACAATGAACAAGAGTCCAAAGAAGACAGACCAAAAACAGTATCAGTTTTTGTCCCCTCTGGTTTTGGTGATGTGGGTGTTCTGCAGAAGCTGGAGTGCTTAGTCATGGAGCTAAAGACACACACCTGGCCCAGGAGACAGAGAAGCTGAAGGAGGCTCCTTGGAAGGTGTACCAGTGGCAGGCCTGAAAGCTGCCACTGAAACCAACATGTAAGCAACCAGTGTGTTTTACAAAAATGACTGTTGTTTCTTTTCCACCCTTCAATTCTCCCAAGAATCTCTTTTTTTTGACTCAGCTTAATCGGAAATAAACACGAAAAGGAACTCTAGGAAAGGTAGTTCAGTTTAGCCAAGCTGACACATTGCAAATTTGCTATATTGGGTGAGTAGAGATGGAGAACAGATGAAATCATAGGTCTAAATCCTGTGGCACTCAAAAATTTAGAAGTCAGGAACATGGGGTCTTCTATGAAGTGTCTTTAAAAGCAGAAGGCACAACTCTCTTAGTCCATTTTTTTGCTGCTATAATAGCAAACCACAGACTGGCTAATTAATTAATAATAGTTTATTTGGCTCATGGTTCTGGAGGCAGGAAAGTTGAGTTTGAGAGGCCACATCTGGTGAGGGTTTTCTTGCTGCCTCATAGCATGGGAAAAGACATCACATGGTGAGGAGGTACACATTTTTGACAGCAAGACAGAGAAGAAAGCTGGCTGACCTCATCCTTGCATCAGGAGTCCACTCTCAAGACAATAGCATTAATCCAGCCATAAGGGCAGAGCTCTCAGGACCTAATAACTTCTTAAGGTACCACTTTTTAATACTGTCATAATGGCAATTAAATTTCAACATGAGTTTAGCACGGGACATTCAAGCCGTAGCTATACCCTTCTTTATTAGTTCTTAATTATTGTTGCCCACAAAAAGGATGTGATGGCTACAGTTGGGACTATGCGATGGAGGCTACCTTTTGAAGATGAACGAAATACAAGATAGAAAATGCTCATATTGGTAATGATGCTCAATCTGGAACACCAGCCTTGGACTTACCCCAGGACTGTGTTTACAAGAAGGAGAAGTCAAATTTGTCGTATTTAAATCACTGTTGTTTGGGTTTTCCACCACCTGCAACCAAACAAAATTCTAACTGATAGAGTAGATTCAGGAGAAAATGAGAGGTGAACAAATGAAGACTGAGTATAGACAGTATTTTGAAGAAATTAACTGTCAGTTGGAACCAGAAATGAATCTGTCACTGGAGGATAAGTGAGATTAGGGGGAGATTTATTTTTATGATGGGAAACTACATTTTTTCTATGCTGTTTGAGAATTATTCAATAAAGAGGAATCATTTGATTATGTAGGAAAGATACAAAGAAATTGTATAATGAATAATGAAAAAAATTAAAAATTCTAGAAGAAATATTTAACTAACTTGATTGCTTATTCAGAACGAGGAAATTTGTACTTGAATGATTTTTATCAAATGTCAATGTTAATATCATTATAGTTGAAAAACTGTAGGAATCAGTGCATTCTGGAAATTTAAATGAATTTCCATAAATTTTTATCCTGTCATTGGAAATAAATTATATATCATGTTTTTAATACTGTAAAGCTTACTTCATTGAAATAACTGGCAAGGTAGACTCCTATTTAAAACTTGTATCACTCAGGAAATCTTTAACTTGATTTTCTCCCCGATTTGTAAAACATATTATTGTTTCTTGCATTTTAGCCCTGCATAACCCTTATCAATTTTATTGTACAAACATGATGTACTAGTTCGCTTTTCTTACTTAGCTATTAAAATTTCATACAGTAGAGTTTTAGTTGAAATTCCATTTTTATAACTTTTCTCAACAATGATTAGTGAGATCATTAAACAATGCATTGAAATTCTCCTGCAATTAATTTTAGGCATAGCTCTATGCACATACACTAATTTCTCTTTGGAAACATGATAATTTCTTAGTCCTGTATAATACAAAGTAAAATTCTAGGTTGAAAATATTTTTTCTATTTCGATCTCAAGGGAAAGATACTGTTTTATTTTGTTTTTATTTTTTGGCAATCAAGAGGAATGAGGTTAGGGGTTAGAACAGTTTATATTTTGTTCATATTTTTGCATTATTTATTGCTTACTATAAACGTGATTATACAACGAGGACATGCAGGAATTATATCATTGTCTCATCGTAACAGTAACAGTAGAGATGCTTTAAGTATGCGACATGATAGTTAAAAACCAGGACTGATTAAATTTAGAGTTTTCTAAACTATAAAACTTAACTGATTTTGCTAAATTTTAATCAACACATTTTCACAAAACATATTTGTCTATTTATCACCTTTGTTTCTGATATATTTATGGTCATCTTTTAAACATTCTGAGCCACTTGTTAAGCATATTTCCTGAACAGAATTCTTGCTGTTAACACTTAAAACTTTTCCCCCTTAACTAGTAAGACCCATTCTTGAAAACTAGCTATTTTCAGAACATAAAGTGTCACATTATCACTTAATAAAGCAAATTCTTAATTTTGTTATAAGAAACAAATTGTGAGCATAAATAGGCTTGTAACTATATTTCCTCGACAACTGAAAACATGTAGTACCAGTCCTGGCCTCCACATGGTGCTAGTGTTATGCACTGGAACATGAGAAGCCAGAACTACCTAGTAATGCAAAATAACACTCATATCGCCCATCAAAAATAACCCCAATAGTAAAACAACAGATTCGAATAAAAAGGCGCTGTACCTGAAATCCTTCTTTATGCAAAATCTGGCTTATCTACAACAATCATCTGGTTCGTGTACAAAATGATTTGCCAAATCATTTTTAGAAATTATAGTAAAGCTAAATAAAAGGTGGCAAAAATAATAATTTTAGATTTCTTGTTCCATCTTTGGGATCTCACCAACATCACATTCTTCTTTCCGTGTGTTTTCTCTTCCATGGATGGTGTTTTGGAATTACGTTGAGGAGAGGAAGTCCTTATGGGGTGGTGGAGGGTGGGGAAAAGAGGCTTCGTAGGCCTTCTGCCAGGTTTTCTCCTTGGTCATTGTGATTCCTTTGAGCTATAAAATTCACTTTCAAAGCCAAAATATAATTTATTTTGAATATTCCTATTTTCAGTCATATTCTTCACAACTTTAAAGTTAATATATGTTTCCCTTTATTGTAAAACAGGCATATTCATTGAGTTCATGTCAGTTTTATGTGATATGTAAAATTTTACATCTCTCTGCCAATTGTATGACTGTTGAAAATACTATAAAGTATTACACAATCTTTGGTCATTTTGCTCAGTTTCTTGACAGCTGACTAATGGATAATTGCATTGGTTTTATCTAAATCCTTCCTCTTCTTTTGTGATGGAATATAATTGTTTTCTTCACTTTACACTGACAATTGAACCTTCATCCTCTATCAAGAGAATCTGAGCAACTAAAGAAGTGCTCCAAATAATTAACAAGAAGAGACTAATGTTTGGTATCTAAGTATCTTAAGCCCTTGCAGATTGCCTTGCAAATAACACAAACTGAATAAATATTTATTGAATAAATCACTCAGTACCAACTGGTTTGGGTATGGCATTAACAAGGGCAGTTGAAAAATAATGGAGATTATAGAGAATATGAAAGAGGACACAAAACTTGGAAAAAAAAGAGAAAAATTAAAAAATGTATTACATTGAATTATGATTTACATTCCTCCCTCCCTTCCTTTCTTCTTTTTCCTCTTTTTTTTTTTTTTGAGACGGAGTCTTGCTCTGTCGCCCAGGCTGGAGTGCAGTGGCCGGATCTCAGCTCACTGCAACCTCCGCCTCCCGGGTTCACGCCATTCTCCCGCCTCAGCCTCCTGGGTAGCTGGGACCACAGGCGCCCGCCACCTTGCCCGGCTAATTTTTTGTATTTTTAGTAGAGACGGGGTTTCACCGTGTTAGCCAGGATGGTCTCGATCTCCTGACCTCGTGATCCACCCGTCTCGGCCTCCCAAAGTGCTAGGATTACGGGCTTGAGCCACCGCACCCGGCCAATTTTTTTTTTTTTTTTTTGAGACGGAGTCTCGCTGTGTGGCCCAGGCTGGAGTGCAGTGGCCAGATCTCAGCTCACTGCAAGCTCCGCCTCCGGGTTTACGCCATTCTCTTGCCTCAGCCTCCTGAGTAGCTGGGACTGCAGGTGCCCGCCACCTCGCCTGGCTAGTTTTTTGTATTTTTTTTTTAGTAGAGACGGGGTTTCACCGTGTTAGCCAGGATGGTCTCGATCTCCTGACCTCGTGATCCGCCCGTCTCGGCCTTCCAAAGTGCTGGGATTACAGGCTTGAGCCACCGCACCTGGCCCTTTTTCCTCTTTTTTTCTGCCTCCCTCCATCCCTTTTTTTTTTTTTTTCAAGTACACAACTCAGAAACTGCTTGTCAAACAGTTAGATCACTTATTGCCAGGAAGAAAAAAAAAATATGGGCAGTCTTAAAGTCTAGAATAAGATTAAAGAAATCAGTGGATAACTTCTTTACTGAAGTTAATGGCATTTATTATTGGTTTCACAGTGAGTCAATTTCTTAAGTGGACAGAGTATAAAATGTTGTCTTTAGTTTAGGTACATTAGTGGTAACATTGTTTGAAAATGTTGGAATCTTTTGGACAAAATAATCTAAACATCAGTAACTATGTGTAAATGATTTATTACCCTTAAACCTTTTCTTGGAAACTTCTTTCTTCTTTTGTGACCATAACTAGAAATATGTGTCTTTCTCTCTGTGCATTTCTTTAGCTATTTGTATATGTATATATATTTCCATAAATAAGAATAACCATTATTACCTGACAATTTTTCTTAAAACATTTATTTTCTTAGTTCCCTTAGGAATTTGTTCTTCAATACTTTTCCCTACGTTATTTAGGTGTCCTGTTTTTCGTGTTTGCCAAGCCTGAAAGACTAGCCAAAACCCAAAAGCCTACAGGGGTCGGTATTCAATTAACTAACGAAATCACTAATATGTGTGCAGCTGGTCACTCTGGAAATCACAGAGAATGTGTTCTGCCATCTGACACAACCTGGAATATAGGACTTTATTTGCTGAGTTCAATCACAGACACAGATTGTTGAAGCACCAACTGCTTTGAAAGGTTTTTATTTTAAAACTCTATATAGTTCATGATTAACATTTATTAAGGATAGGTTCCTACTAGTATAGTATTTGGAGAACTAATATGAAGTCTTTCCTAAATCATATTCTCTAAAAAAAAAATTGGAGTGGTTGGAACATGGACCCTGGTGTCTGGGTTTAAAATGGTGATTATGCCGCTTACTGGTGTTTCTCTTCAGGCAAGTTATTAACTAAGCAGTTAACCAACTAACTAAGTTGCCGACATCTGTGTCCTACATTCTGTTTTGTGTAAATGACTATAAAAATGGTACCTATCACATCAAGCAATTTTCTGGGTTTAACTGGATTTTATATGAATATGCCTTGCATGCTGCCTAGCATATAGAGAACAAAAGTTAACAGTAATCATTTTTATTCCTTTTAAAGTGGAATCAGTTTGGAATATAGTGTTTAGATGTTGAGAGTAATAATAATATAATATAACCAATTCACTGCTGGTGCCACCAATAACTCACAAATATGTATAACAAAAGACATAGAAGCTCATCTATTATAATGTATTATAGAAGTTTTTTTAGAATGTTAGATTTTTTTTCTTTTTTAAGTAGAATGTTAGATTTTTCAAAGCAACTGATTGGAGTTCTGTCTCTTTAAGGAATTATCTATAACCTATAAGGAAGAGTATAGGTAAACCTCCCAGGGCCTGTATATTATAGAATTTTCAGAATTAATCATTTCATTTTGCCATAAAAAGGCAGGAAAATCACGACTGCTATTTGATTAAAGTTCATTAAAGCTTATACATGGCTGCAAATGCTTCTTCTGCTTTTCTTTATTATTAAAGACCTAAAAGAAAATGAGAATAAACCTAGTATGTCAGAAACAAAGAATTTTAAAATTTTGTGAGAGCAATTTCATTAAAATTTTATGAGTCTTTTTTGCTTTATAGAATAGCTGGTCAAAATGGAAAAATACAAGGCCAACTTATTGGATTGTCAGCCATCCAAATGATAACATCAAAATAACATTAGCCAAACCTCTTTCAGGCAGATGAATGATTGGATCTTATATGGTACTAATTGATGGAATGCCATTCTCTGGGACTACCCTTAGGAGCACACAATCAAGAGTAATGTAGTTATCTGTCCTTATCTGCCTGAATCACTGAATGTGCGAAACAGTCAATCCAGACTCTAGATCCTTTACAAATTCTGTGATATAAGGCATATGAATAGAATGACCAATACAAGCATCAGCAGTCCTGACCTGTAAAACCCAGAAGCAGCAATGGTGGCAGCAGCAGTAAGAGCAGGTCTTATTGGTGGAACATTTGAGGTGCTCCAGACTGGAGGTCATTGGGATAGCAGGGCTAGCAGGAATAGCAGAGGGATTAGTGAAGCTGAAATGCCATAACTACCACAGAGAAGTTATGTTATCTAACTATCTTAAGCCCTTATAGATTTATAAAATTTATGTATTTCTGTCTTTAGTTATAAAAAGGATAATTATCATTGCCATTTTGATACTTTGTTTTTTACTGTTTTTAATCATAATGTTCTTCAGATGTAGTACTATGTGATGTTGTCCACCTATAAATAATGTATATGTCATCATTTTTGTGTAAATGTTCAACTGGAAAAGCTAAAGGCATATTCCACCCCATTCTACAAGTGGTACAGGGAATTACTTTACCTCTTACTTGGCTCTCAAGTATCCACATCTCTCCCTGTCTGTATGCTGCTGCTGAAGTAGGTTTTAGTGGCACATAGAATGGAATACACCGTAATACACTGTCAGCAACTTGTGAATGCTGTAAGTTTGTCCAAAAGCACATTCCCTAAAGCGCAGTAGGTACAGTGTGTGCATTTAGTCAGGAGAGGCTACGCTCTGCTGTGGTAACAAATAAACTAAGTAGCTTAACATAACATGTTTCCTCCCATTCATACAAAGTCTCTTGTGGGTCTGAATAACTTTCTAGAGTAGTTGTCTCCAGTGGTGATTTAGTAATCTAAGATGATTCAATTTCATCATGCCACCATTTCAACGTAAGTTATCCTCTTTTGCTACAGAAAGGGCTTCAGAAAGACCAAATGATTTCTTAGGAATATTTCACTGCCTCAGCCCAGATGTGATACATATCACTTCTGCTCATATTTCTTTGGCTAGAATTAGTCAAGTGAATTCACATGACTGCCAAGGAGCTGGAAAGTATAGTCTCCCATATGCCCAGGAATGAATATTGATGATACGATATTGAAGGAATATTGATGAGTACTGTCTCCCACAGTACGCAAGATAATTTTAAGTCACGCAGAAATAAACTTTTACTACTGTTTGGTTTTTGCATATATTTGAAAAATACAAGTGGGACATCAAGTCTATGAGGTAATGGTTTCATTTTATATTAAATTAAGTTTAATTGTAAATACTACATATTGTATCAAAAATGGTGAATGTGGTAAACAGATGTCTAAAGTGTTGGTAACACTGCCCTAGAGGAACGTCTGTCAAACACAAATTTTAGCATGTGAAATTTCAGGCAAACTGGGAACATGAGGTGGGGCATAGCAAGCTGTTCTTTAACAAGGACCTGAGGTTGATTCAGCAGCAGATGGTATGGGATTGCCTCCTGGGAAGGCTTGTTCTAGAAGCTAGTTGACTTTCTGCTGTTAAAATTGGAGAACCAGTGATGGAACCCATCATGGGGGAGACTGGAACTCCTGATGAGCACCCAATTTTCTTTTCTTACTTTTCTCTTTCTTCTACCAGACTGAGATTGCTCTTCATACAATGATGTAAGACTAGCAAGAATGAGGGATTTTGGAATAAAACCCTTGATCTGGCAAGCAGTACTTTCCTAATTGGCATTTATCTTCTCACCTGGTTTTCCTTGTCTGCTATTGTTCAAACTGCTAGCCTGGATCCTCTCAAATCAAATACAGTAACATCACCCAATATTGTTGGTAACTCCAAAGTTTTTCAGTCCACTAAAGCTCTTCCCTCACTGTTGGTGGTAAGTCAGTTGTTTTTGTTGTTAATTTTCTATTTCCTTGTTTCCCAAGAGTATCTAGAAAAGGGTCCCAAGGGTTCAGATTTTGATGTTGTCATTTGTCTATAGTATTATTGATTTGTATGTAATTATTGAAAGAAGCCTCTTTTATTCTAAAAAATAAGTCTTGTTTAGATGATAAATTATTTGATGATTCTGCTTCTGAGGATTATTCTTGCTTTATTTTATGATGTAGGTGACTAATTTTGTCTCAAAGACTCTTCATTCCACTGCTAATGTCACATGGGGGAAACTGAGGCTATGGATAGTTCTGAATGTTTAGTTTTCCTAACAGTCATTTTTTGGCATCATCTATATATTTTCTATAGGATAAAGATAAAAGTAAAAGGACATAAAGAGGAGTTAAAAGAAATAAGTATGGACGTTGGCAACTGGCAGATAAGCCAAAGCACATTATGAGGAATCTAAAGAACCCATTATTCTGCCATTTACTTCTAAATTGCTCCAACTTAATCTGAAGGATGACACATAAAACCGAAGACAAAATCTTGGCATTCATAACATTTATTCTCTTGTCAACATTTTAGAGGTGCATATTTTGTGTACTAATGAAATGATTGTAATGTCTCACATTGTCTCAATTCTATAGTAGAGTTAGGACAGGCACTGTGCAATCTTAAGTAGAATTTCAGTTATGTGAGAGTAGCCATGAATTTGCAATAAAAGGTATAGGCACCACATTTACTTTTCCTATAATCCCACTATTAGATAACACGTATAAGAGCTGCTATTTATTTTGTCATTTGCTTCCATCCTAGAAGAAAGCAAAAGAGAATTTTGAAGGTACAATGTATCACATTTAGAGCAACCTTTAGGTCTGTAGCTCATCAGACTGGCTTTTAAAATATGCAAGCACTCCAGGTTAAAAGTCTCTAAATATTTCATGTTGTTTTACTGTTAAATAATGTTTAGAGTTTGCTATCTTTTGTAGACCTTGGAAATCTAATTATTTATAATATCCAGTGACATTTACATTTTGCTAAATATACTCTGCTTGTACAAGAACATCTCATGATGAGAAAAATGGGTAGAGAATGCCTGGCTGTACATTTGTTTCTATATAATGCAAAAATATCAAGGTGAATTATGATATCTTTTTGTTACAGTTTCATTATTTTAAAACATAATTCTCAAAAAGTGTTCCTCACTATTAGCATTTAAAATACAGAATAAGAAGAAGTTACCATAGTTGAGATCAGTGCTTACCACTTAACTCTCCACTGTCAAATCAAATATCTATTCAAGTTTATTGGTATCTTAACATAATACCATTCATTTCCATGCCAACAGCTCCAGAGTGTTTGGCTTTGTTTTTGAGATTGATTGAAGGTAGATTGTAAAGTTGACCTATTGTGTTAAGCTTATTTACACAAACACAGTGTCTTGGAAAATCAATTCTGGAAATGCATAGCAGTTGAATCCTAAGGTATTTCCCATCCTAAGTTTTCTAATGCCTGCTTTACAGAAATTCCTTGGGTGGTGAACCTCAACTTTACCAGTTACCTTACCTGGGGGAAGTTACTTCAACATTCTTAAATTTGAAGTAAAATTTAGGAATTGATTTAGGAAAAAGGAGTTGCTTTTAATCTCATTTGACGAATTTGCTTAAGTAAATAACTTATTATTTCTAACAAATTTACGAGACAATCACAGATGAACTTTTTTTTTTTTCAGGCTCTTGGAACACATTTTTCTTCAAAGACTTTAAACATAGTATCCCTAAGATATAAACAATAAAAAAAGACTGAATTTTGAAAATACCTGTATGGCAACAGTGAAAAACAGAATTTGGATCCTGGATGGTTACAAATAGATTATTTTAAAAAGAAGTTGGATTTATTCAACTTAGGTCAATTTATCTTGGTAAGAATTTAAAAGCGCTTTCTGATGCTACATCTTTGTCTGTCACCTGTTCTTAAATAATCAGCCTGTTATGTGTCATCACCCCTCCCGAACTCCTCATTTCCCCCCATCAAAATGTGGAGTTCTCTCCTGCTGCTGAGTAACGTGGGGCTGGTTATGACTGGGAGGGAGGATGGGAGCGGGGCACGTGGACCAGAAATACTTCCTAGAAACAGCAAGTACGCTGCTCAACCCTGCCTGAACTTTCCTGTAAACAGCCACTGACAGACTGCATCCCTGCTGGGTGGATCCTGCGACTCCTAGAGGGAATGGCACTTCTTGTTTTTAATTAGCAAGGTGAAAGGTGAATTAAAACTAGCAGTTTGGCAAGTCAGTGCAAGAGGCTGACTTCTGAGAGGCTTCCAGGAGCCCGAAGAGAGGACCTCCACGGGAGAAGAGAGTGCGTGTGCGTGTGCTCGGTTTTTTTTTTTTTTTTTTTTTTTTCTGAATGAACAGCTTTGCCTAAGTGACTGAAAAATACAGCTTCTTCCTGAATCTACCGGCGTAGTTGCTGAAGAGAGCTCTAGACAGGACATGGCTCTGAAGACTCACTCTTTGGAATGTCCTCTTGCTCCCGGCTTATAAACAACTGTCCTGAGGAAAGAAAGGTTTTACATAGCCAAATACAGCCTGACAAATGGCACTTCGTAACTGTGCTTTCTGATGACAACGCATTCGATTTCTGACAAAGCCTCTCGCACGCTGCCCCTGGAGGGAAGTCCTAAGTAAAACTCAGACCCTCCTTAAAGTGAGGAGCGAGGGCTTGGACGGTGAACACGGCAGCATGGCATCCGCGGGGTACATTATCACCTTGCTCCTGTGGGGTTACTTACTGGAGCTTTGGACAGGAGGTCATACAGCTGATACTACCCACCCCCGGTTACGCCTGTCACATAAAGGTAGGTTACCTTTCCAGATCCTTTTGTTTAAAAGAAAAAGAAAAAGAAAGTCGTTTAACATAGGCTTATGGTCTTCAAAGACCTTTAAAATGCACCTGAAAAATTTATTGCAAAACTGACCTAAAATTCTAAGTACCTCTGATTAATATGTCATACTCACCTCATCTGAAAACAGTGCAAAATCACATGTCAACTTAGAGATGTTATTTTTGTCTGTAAATACTGGATTTTATTAATGAGGAGTTCACTCACTGGCAGAGGGAACACAGGAAGGGAGGAAGCAGGTTGTAAATAGGCTTGAGAGGCTGAATCCACCAAGTTAACAGTAGGTATTTAAATATCAGTCTATGCATATGAGAAACAAGGATGCTGGGGAAGAGCTATAGAAATAGGGGTGTAATTTGTTCTTTTTGTTTTTGTTTTGTTTTGTTTTGTTTGCATAATGGAGGTAAGAGGAGGAGGAAAGAAAATTCCTGAGGAGAAAAATGATGCCCTATCCATAATAACTGTCATCATCATGTAATTACAATGATTAACAACTAATATAAATTAGTTTTCCAGTGGAATTGATTATTAGAATTTTTTCATGTGTGGCAAAGCAAAATAGTTTATGACAATGCTTGTAAAATGGCTAATATTGATCAAAGTATTAGTATTCACTAGCATTTGTAGTGTTAATTTATATTGCCTTAATGAAGATCTGTCTAACAGCGAATGTTTAAATATTTCATTCTACAGTTGTCTTGTAAAGCAACATTATACTCATAAATAAATGATTAAAAGATAGATTTTGCATCAGGACCAATACAAGCCAGTCATGAATACGTTTGATAACTCCTCCTGTAAACAAACAATCAATAAACAAAACCATGCTCAGAGAAAGTGACTTTGCTGACTTAAAATAAATTCAGAATAAATTGTCAGCAAATAAGTATTTATTGTCAGCAAATAAGTATTTATTATCACCAGCCATTGAGACACTGAGACAGATAGCAGATATAATACTCAGGATTACATAAGAATCATTTTTCAATTGTGTAAGCTTTTAAATTGACCCCCACTGTAGAAAGAACAGAAGCTTGCATTTTCTAAGTATAGGTAGAATATTTGTCAGGAGAAACAAAAAGAGAGTCCTCAAATGTGTGACATGTTTGTTCTTTTTGTCTTTTTAGTGGACAATCTTTACTAAATGTTATAGAAATTTTTCATTTTTGGAGTAGTTAAAACTATGGATATTTTCTTAGTTTAAATACATTTCCTATAATACTACCCAGTAGATAACATAAATTTAGGAAACACATTGATACTAAATTGGCAAAGTGTTTAAAATATAGTGCCCATAATTAACACTAATCTTTTCACTTGGGAAGATGTATCATGGTATGTATCGAAATGCCTATTCCTAAGAAGTTTATCATCAAAGATGTCAGGATGTACAAATTTGATGTGATGGAATATGGACAAATAAACATGCAAAAATTTATAAATTGATTGTTTTTCTTATGTAGATGAATGGACAAGCTACCAGTTTTTGCAAGCTACAATTCTGTTACGTCTAGTATTAACCTTTTTTACCTTGTTATTGGGGTACTTGTGTTTTCATGGTTCAATATCAGTGTTTTCCAACAGGTCACATTTTAATATTTCATAAGAGAGTTAATAATTTGATCAAAGAATACCAAAGTTCTCCGATACAAGTAAATGTTATGCATAATACTGTTATTGAGTTTGTCTTTATTATGTCACTTTTAATCAAAGAAATAATTGTAACTGATGTTATGAGTGGTGTCATATGGTGTGAGAGTAAAACTGCTAGTATCTATAAGTACACTAGACTGAAAACTCCCACAGGATTTCCTTTACCTTTGAATTTAGTGGAACCAGCTGAAAATGCACAATATGATGTTTTTATACAAAGGCAGAATACAGAGAGTTACCTGAAAATGGAATGTTCCTACTTGTGCAATTTTGTTAGTGAAGTCAGCTAAGAGATCACCCTGGAGATGCTACTTGAAGCAGCCAATGCCTACTGCACCTCAGGGGCCTTAGTGAAGAGAAGAGCATATACACTGTCAGAGCAGGGTATTCAGTCCCACCAATATAGTATGAACAGCCCATTTATCTCTCTACACTCTGGAATTCAGTGAATATTTTAGAGGTCTTCAAAAACTAGGAATAAGATATTGCAGATTATTCTTTCGTGGTCTTGAATAATGTCAGTAATGGCAAATGTTCAGTAGTGAGTGAATTAAGATAATTAATATATAAATGTGTTTATAATCTTTCAATATAAGAGGCACTAGGTATATGTAATATAACACCTCTGCACTGCTGCCTGACCACTAGCAGGGAAATCCAGGAGGTTCCCTGGAGGTAGCCTACTAGAATAATTCAGAAATTCTTTTCACAGTTCATGATCTAAGCTGTATGGGAGAAAGGCAGGCATTTTTCTCATATTCTTCACTTTTAAGATGGCATTTGAAAACACAAACCTATTGTTTCTTCCCAAGGAGGAGGAGAAAGTTTATCATATACAGAGCTTGAGTTAAATTATATAAAAATATGTTCAGAAAAAAAAAAAAGGTCCAGAGATTTGCCCTTTTCCTCTCCCCTACATTCTCCATTACTATTTCTTAACTAGACATATTCTTAACTAGAGCTGGAAAGGAAGGGATCATTAGGATTAAAGAGGAGAAAAGACAGAGAGAGAGAGGCAAAGAGAGAGAGAAGGAGACAAGGTATAAGGGTAATATGAGGTGTGGAATATTTTCTAGTTGATTTCCTACTGCCTTGTACCCCAATGGGTACAATATTGAATCCTTCTCTCTTCTAACTGAATATTTCACTCCACACTAATATTAAGAAAATATACTGGCTTAGGGCAAGCCTGGTAGAAAAAATGATGAGATAATTACTCCTGTTGAGGCAACACATAAATCTTTTAATGTATTTTCTAGTTACAAGGTAAATTACATTAATAAGTAAAAATGTAGCAAATATTAAAATGGCAAGATGCTGTCCTGCTTTGTAGAAATTTTCGGTCAAGATTCGAATTGAATTTGGCTATATCAGGCAAATATTTAAAAGTTCATGAATAGTTATGCATTATGGCTAACTTTATCCCAGCTCAATAGGGTAACATTGGTGAGATTAATGCAAAATTTTAATATTCTCCCCCAAGGGTTTCCTTGAAAAATACTGCGGTCCTCAGGACAGAAACCAAGGAAGGAGAGAATGAAGGGAGAAGAGTCCTGGTGGATTCATCTACTTCCCTTTGTTGATATCTGTTCTCTCCTTATCTTTCACCATCCTGCACTAATGAGGTTACAGGGAAGGCAAAAATAAGCTTCTTGATAATGGAGCTCAGAGAAGAAAAAACAAATAAGCCAAGACCTATGTTGAGAAAGAAATACCAATGTACATGGAAAGCCCCAGATATTCAATCATGGGAGCTTGGCAGACAGGGTAGGTGTTTGAAGTCTCAATAAGGATGAATGCTATTGCAGAAATCCAGGAGAATGGCTGCTTAAGCATAATATGTTCTCTTAGAATAGTTGGTGAAGAGACAGTTAAATAAAGGCATGGATATGGCAGAAGAACATTCCTAAAATATGTTAACATTATACATGTAGATTTAAACATGGAATATATACTTATGCAGATAGAACTTGCAATAGAGTGTTAATTAGTGTATCTGTATTGGGTATTATAACCAATTAAATACAGATTTATCATAGTTCAGAGAGCTCAGGATTTGAAATCAGCGGCCTCTACTCCAGCTCTAGTACTTCCCACTTATAATAATGATAATTAATTGTCTGCATCTCAGTTTCCTCTATTTGAAAATAGGAGTAGTAATGGTATTTTGCCTATATATTTTACTGGGTTTTTGAGATAATCAAATGGAACAATATCTGTGAATGTACCTTATCACCTAAAAACTATTTATATTATTAATGTTTTTGCAGACCGATACAAAGTGAGAGTATTGGAAGGAAACAGGTCCTAAAGAGAAAAACCTTGAAAATGGTATGATTTTATATTTCAACAAGTGCTAGGATAATGCTAATATAGAAGACAGGATAAACTTGCTCTTAAATAGCATAAAACATATGATTTATCTTGATAGATTGCACTCACTCCAAATCTCATCTTCCATATCTTTGACCTCTAGTTATAATAACTCAGAAGATTATTACATTGTCTGGCATTTTCCAAGTTTCATGGCCTATTTTTTTTTTTTTTTTTTTGCTGTAGTGTACATATATCCATTTGTTACATGTATTCACTCTACAACACACATTTTAGAATTAATTCCATTTACAAGAAAATAATTGATAGAGAATTCTAAAAGAGCACAATGTTAAATAAACATTCTGAGTGATCATTCTGGAGGCCGTGGTATTTATTTTATACCCAAGGCAAATAAAAAATGAGGTAGTGACTGAGCCAGTTTTTCCTGACCCAGCTCATAGCTTTGGTTCCTCATCCAATAGCTTGGTATTATCAATAGTGACATTAGTCACACATCCCTGGGTGTTAGTAAATAAAAACTGGTCATAAGACATGATTCATAAGCAGAGTGATTAAATAGGACCCAGGAGGAAACACTAGCCTGTGTGCCCAGAGCTTCAGGGAGAGACAGTGAGAATTAAGTGGTGGATTTATTAAGAAATAGCCTATATTATAAAAAATACCACTGGATAAATTGTGAGGAATTACAATATGTTTTGTTGAGTCTGGTTTATACAAAATATGCTTTCTGTGGAGACAGTCTTCCTAAGAATTTTAGATAGTGCTATTATTTGTGATTTTATATTTGCTACAGACAAATATTGTCCATGTATCACATTGAAAGTCCCCGAATGGTTCTATGAATTATTAAATTCTTATCTGGATGTTGCACTTTACAGTGGGAAAACAGCTATCTTTTAGTATAGAAATAGGGTGAGGGAAGGTCTGGGTTAGAAAAAAATAGTAACTGGAATTTATATATGAACTGGGCCAGTTTTGGAGTGGAAAATGTATGTGCATGAAACCATTTTTTTTTCTGCTTTGCAAGGAAAGCATTCTATACATAATATATAATCAATGCCTGTTCTTTATTAATAAATATATTCAATAGCTGTGATGTCATAATGAAATATTCTTTACAAAAATTATGTTGCCATATTGTTATTTTGCTATCCAGGTCAGATTTGTCATCTAGTCAGAGCTGAGAGTATTACATAGAGAGGGCCTCTGTTTCTTTCTGGGATGAGATCAGTTGGTGGCCTCAGTTCTATGACCACATAATAAAGCACCAAACCATGAAATTGGTTGTTACTGGTGAAAAGTATTGCTAACAGTCTGCTCAGTCAGTTTTATTTCATCAAAGACATTTAAAGGAATCATCATTGGGACTTCTTAGTGGGAGTGTGTGCAAAAATGTATTTCTTTATCTTTGTATGTAAAACTCTTCTGTGGTTTAATAGAGGAATTTAGTCTGCAGGAATCCAGAAATATCACTTTGCATGCATGCATGCCCCTCCATACATATCCATCCCAGTGTAAAAGTCTTATAATTTCAGTCTCTGAGAGTTAAAAACAAAACTAAACTAAAATTATACCATTTATAACATTTTCCAAAGGGTGCAGAATGAAGATTTAGATTATTTTCTTGGTTTTAATAGACAGGGCCATAAGTTAGTAGTTTCTAGTGTAACATATGACACTTTGTCATACTCTATACATTATACAAACGATGATAGTTATTTTGATAATTTTGTTTTCACAGTAAAGCCTTACATAACATTGGAGGTATAAGAGAAAACATCATTGTTATTGTTAATTCCTTAGTCTTAAGTGAGCATTATTCTTTGCACTCATGATAGGAATGATAGAGACAAGACTGGATATTTTATAGTCTGGATATTCTGGACTAGGAATAAAAAGGACATGTCCATATCACATTTACTCCAAGTGTTGCAATCTCTGATATTAAGAGAATGTTTTTGGTCATAAACAGTGATGATTTCAAGAAAAGACATCTCAGTGGAACTGATAACTTTCCTTCATATGGCCCCTATGGTGGTCAAGACAACTGATGACTCGAGAAGTTTTCAGCCCTGGTTCTAATGCCTATTTCAGGATATTCTAACCATAGGGGTCCTTTACCTTGGTAACCTTACCTCCACAACTGGTATGAAAAAATAAAAGAGAAATCTGTTGTCATGCCTGACTTAGAAATGTGTTTCATTTCCATCCTTGGTACCTAAACTCTCAGCCATCACTGTGCTCTGCTCAAGGATTTAGCTTGTAGCCTTGGCATAGGAAACACAGTAGCTAGAAAACACTCTTACATTTGAATTGCAGTGGCCTAAAAACCCTAGACTTTGGATGAGGCATATCTAATTTGAATCTGGCCTCTGACTGCATGGCATGAGCAAGTTATTTAGGCTTTCTGAATATGCATTTTCTCATCTTTAAAGTGGTAAAACATAATCTGCAAAAATTTGAAAGGATTACATGAGATAATGCAGATTAATGTGCAGAATACTTAACCCTTAGGAAGCTTTTTATAAATTACTCAATAAATCAGATGAGATTCAGAGATAATTAATCTAAAAGCAATCATGAGCAAATTGTTAAATTACAACTTAAGATGAAGAGAGATCCTTAATCATCAGATTTTTACTTAAAAGCAAAGATTTTCTTTAATGAAAACCAGCTCTTACTAGAGTAGATAACTTGAAAGAACAAAGAATATAGATGTCTCTCATGTTTGTAAGTTATTGTAAGAATTATTTTGTTTATACTTTAAGGAAAGTTGGAATTTTATCTGATGGCACCTTGGAGACAACAGACCAAATCCACAAAATAAACAGTACTAACAAAGGTAATTGTAGGCCCAGCTTTGTGAAGCACAATAGAACTAATATTACTAAGGCCAGACCACACTGCCTAAAGTTAAACTAAACAGTATGCTATAGGCAGCTATCAGCTCAGCATGTGTTGTTTACTTGGAAAGTGAAAGAAAGTCTCCCACTTTGCCTTCCCTTAGATGAACAGGTGAGATATCTGGTGCCATGCACAGTTCCTGACACTTCGTAGGCATTCAACAAGTGCTCATCAAGTGAGTATCTGAATAAAACAAAATGATTTAGAACTGTGTTTTTCAAAGGAAAAGGTGATAGGAGTGGGATGAGCAGGAATACCCATGAAACTGAGGAATCCTGGACAACTATTTATGGCCCCTTTAGCATAACATATGTTAGAGAAAAGGCTGGGGCTTTCTGTCTATTCACCTTCTTTCTCATCAGTGCTGCATTTAGTGAAACAGCTGGGACCTCCAGGCGCCCTCCTGATACATCAGTTGAATTCTTTCATCTACATTCTCTCCTCCACCTTTTTCTCTACTTCCTCTTCTTTTTCTTCCTTCTCTTTCTTTTCCTCTTCTTCCTCTCCTCCTCCTTCTTCTATTTATCTTGTGATGTCCTTGTCATTTCTGGGTTATCACTACACCACCCCCCCCTTTCTCTTTTCACTTAATTCTGTGACTACCCTTTTGTGCAGCTGGCACCACCCCTTCTTTCTTTTTCTCTTCTTCTACTTCTCTTCCAGATAAATATTTTTTATTTATTCCTCACCTTAAGCCAAAAGGGGAAAGAAAACATACTTTTGGTGAAAGATATGTATTCATTGGCCTTCTGTGTACCTTCAATATTTGTTTCTTTTTTGTTGTTTAACACAATAAGTACAAAACATAACCTTTGAATTATTTAGGAAAACTTTAAACTTACTAGGTATTGAAAATTGGTTGAAATCCATGATGTAGGAAATAATGAAATACTAAATAAATAGCTCACTAGCCGCCTGGATAATGTACCCTCTTTCTCCAACCTGTTTTCCTGCTGGGAAGCTGATGCTCACAGGCACCATAGGATTGTGGCAATTGGAGAGGACAGGAATTAGGGCACTGCACAGGAGAGAGCAGAGCCTGCCAGCCAAGTATTCTGTAGCTAAACTCGGGTTAAATGTCAGTTAAAATATTATTGATGTAAACCTATTTCTATGCACTTTTGGTTTGTTTTATCTGAGTTTTGAGCTTTAATTTAGGGAAACCAGAATAAAAAGGGGGTTTTATTTACAGGATAGAGTGGTGGAACAGAATCCCTAAGAATAAGTCTCAGGGGTGATTTTAGGTAGCCAGATCAACCTCAGAACCGGAAAAGAACAGCAGCAAAGAAAATGAGAATAAAAGGGTGAAAATAGAGGTCAGCTGAGGACACTGACTCTTTCCCTCCTGATTTGTTCTTTCCCAGGAAATGATGGGAATGGAGAGGGACTTTAAGATACCCTGTGGAAGTAAAGTCAAATAGGAAATGTGCTCCCAGCATTGTGTATAGCTGTTTACTCCTGCTGATTGCTTTTTTTGTAACACTGAGTCAAAAAGTTTATTATGAACTTCAGGTCCTTTCCAATTATAGAAATGTAGGGCTCCTTTTTTCTCCTGACCAGGCTTCAAAAGGGTTTCTCCAAAACACTTTTGAAACTGGAATTAGGAGATAGTATGTTGTAGTGGAAAGGGTATGGACTTCCAGTTTTTGAATCTACAGTATATTTTATTTGATGCTGTCTTATTCTTGCTGAATCATTGAACTGAGGCTTCCTTTCCTCATCATTATAAAGGGACTAATGAACACTGTCTTCCTATCTTATATGATTTTGGTAGAAAAAAATTAAATGTATCACAAAGATGAATGACATGGTGTTGTAATATCTTATAATACTTTCTAATTTATGTAATTGTTTTTAAATATATTTAAAGGTCCTTCAGGGCAAGGAGTAATTTTTTGTAAGACCCTTGGGGATGGAATAAATTCACTTCAAATCATTCCTAAAGGCTATAATTACAGTCTGGGTTTTGGTGTCTATTGAATTGAAATGTACATATATTTAGTTGGCTTCCATATTATGGTCAAAATAACACAACTATAAAGGCCAACTTAATTTTTTTATAAGGTTCAGAGCTACTGCTAAATAATTCACTTGCAGAATGGCTTGATTGGATTTCATTGCACAGGAGATGATGCTACTATTATGGAAACTGGAGTTAAATGAATGCTATACAGAGTGTGGTCCATGGACTGCAACATCAGCATTCCCTGGGAGCTGCTGAATCAGATATACTGAGTCAATAATTCTGAGGCTCGGGAATCTCTGTTTTAACAATTCCTATGGGTGATTCTTAGTGAAGACTCAACTATGAGAACCCCTGGGCTGTGTGTATGGAAGGATGCTACAAAGGAGCCCCAAGTTCATATTTACCGTTTTCGTTTATTCCTCCTTTCACTTCATCTCCTAGGTTAAGGGTGCTGTCAAATGTCCAAATGACAGCCTTGGTCTTGATAAATATATTTAGATTCATAGATATCTAACTATATCACCATTATCTGCTTATTTTTGTATTAAATATAAAGTGTACCTATACATTGATGATAATTTAGCATATAATTTAAATATTTTAAAAGATTATTGATGGTGTAAATTGTAGCATGTTGTAGCTATGATTGAGTTCTGATGAGAAAACATCTAATATTTGTCAATTGTGGAAAAGTATTTTGTAAAATTCAAAAACTCTTTTATGCCTCAAAGAGAAGTTTTCTGGGACAAATGAAATTAGATGTCGCTTATCACTTCATCCCTTTGTTATACATCTTGATCATTGCCTGTATTAATCTGCTCTCGTGTTGCTATAAAGAACTGCCCAATAGTGTGATAAAATTAAGACATTCCATTAATTCCATTATGAATGACCTCATTGCTCACCATGCACGATAAAGCTGTGTTGTTTTCACACAATATACATATTAAAACACATAATTCATTTCAGAGTGCACAGAACACTATGTTATTATAGAGAAAGCCTTTTTAAAGTTTTTTTCCCTTAAATTCTTTTGGGGTAAAATCAATGGATATAGCTTTGGAACATAGTGGATAGCTATATATAACGAAGAATTAACAAAGTTTATTGCTTTAAACATTTCAATTTTAATCACATTAATAATAAGTAAAGTGACCACGTGCGTTTGTTAACTATCATAATCTTTTCAAGGGACAGAATACAACAATTTCCTCCTTGATGTCTTGGACACTAGCCCAGAAACCACTGTCCTACCGCCTTGTAAAGAACTCCTCTTTCTAAAATATACGTTAAATTAGCAGAATATTTTGAATGAAAAAAAAAAAAAAAAAGAACTGCCAGAGACTGGATAATTTATAAAGGAAAGAAGTTTAATTGACTCACAGTTCCACAGGGCTGGGGAGGCCTCAGGAAACTTACAATCACGGCAGAAGGGGAAGCAAACACATCATTCCTCATATGGCAGCAGCAGAAGTGCAGAGCAAAAGTCGAAAAGCCCATTATAAAACCATCAGATCTCCCAAGAACTCATGCACTGTCAGAAGAAGAGCTTGGAGGAAACTGTCTTCATGATTCAATCACCTCCACCTGGTCCCACCCTTGACACACGGGGATTATTACAATTCAAGGTGAAATTTGGGTGGGGACACAGAGCCAAACCATATCATTGCCTTCAGAGAATTAAAAGAGCCTATAATTTTTAAGTATAATTGGCTTATTATTCATTCATTTATTCCATAAGTATTTGTTTAGCTTCTTCAATGCTTTAGGTACGGAGCATTATGCTAGGATTTTAAGAATAAAAAATCCAGTTTTACAAACATAATGTGGTATACTGTTTGGAATCCTGGGATAGTAAAGGATTATTAGATAAAAACTAAGGAGATCTGAATAAAGTATGAATTTTAATTAATAATACTGTATCAATATTGGTTTATTAACTGTGATAAATGTACCATATAAATGTATAGTGTAAACAAGGGGAGCTAGGTATAGGTATAGGGGACCTCTCTGTACTCACCACAAATGTTCTGTAAATCTAAAACTATTTTAAGAAGTTTAACACACACACACATACACACACACACACAACTTTTAGTCAAACCCAATTCTCAAGAAACTTAAGATCCAGTTGTAAAAGGAGACAAGTCATAATAAAGTAGGTTGCTTTTTTTATATCCCAAGGGATGCTATAAAAGCACAAAATTGGGGCTGAAAAGAGAACCAAAGCTCAGTATTGAAGATGAATAGGAGGAGCTTGGGAAAGATGTTATGAACAAATTAGCTATGTCATACTCTGCCTTGCACCATCCTGCCATGTGCCTACAATCTTCCCATGGCATATAATGCATTGTATTCTCCCAGAAATTAACTTAATTCCACTGTGTTTGTGACTCTACCACACACGCTAGTATCACATGTTCTTTGTCCTTGTTAAATTTAATTTCCCCTGTTTCTAAATGACTTTGAGAAATTTTCAGATTTTTTGTGTGAGTAATATATGATTACTACAAATTCACAGAGTTTGAACATACTGAGGACAATTATATTGCATTTTATTGCTTGCATTCTTAGAATCTAATAAACTTTTGATACTGAATATATTGTATGTATTGCATTTAACATACAGAATTTAATTGCTATATCTATTCACACTAGTGTTACCAATCTTAATTCTCTTGCTGGATGCCACATACAAATACATTCCTAACAGAGATAGCAGAAAATGAAATGATGGGGTTGGGAGAGCATTGAGAATACAGGAGATATGATGAGAATATTTCTCTTCTGCCCCTTTTGCAACACATTAGGCACTAGTTTGGCTTCAACTCTTCTATTACAAAGGTTCTGAAGAGAAATCCAGGACTGCTTTAAAATTATTCAGAAAATATGTGTAAATTATTAGAAGATATAGTTTGAGGCAGTGGCAGAGGATAGTATGACTTCATCTGGGCCATTCAAATGATTATTGTCACATTTGACTCAACTTTTCTTCCCACTTGCTCCAATCATGATCTCCCGATTTCCAATATAACACCTCATTCATTTCTACAGTGACAAACTATGAAGAAACAGAAAAAAAGAACTAACACATTAATACCATGACAAAGCAGAAAGCAAAGAAAGTCAGAACTGGGAAAGAGTGATAACTTACCCAACATCTTTGTTTTTTCAGAAATGCTCCAATTGACCAAAAGCAAGGTTTTTTGTTTTTTTATTTGTTTGTTTGTTTGTTTGTTTTTTTGGTCAGTCTGTCCCTGCGCAACAATTTTATGAATAATTTGGCCATTTGTCTTTCATTTTTCATTTTAAAATCACAGCTATTGGTAGTAACATAGTGAGAAGGCAAAGCAATGACTAGGTTTTATCATTCTAATTAGTTTATGCAAGGTATTTTACTTTCTCAACCCAGGTTATTTGAGAAAGAACTTATGAAAATTTCATTTTACTAAGATTTTATTATATCTATAAGCCAAGCAAAAATGTTTTTTCATGTACTTAATTTATCAAAATCAATTGATAATATCTTTTGAAATGCTATATCCTTAAGTTTTTTTTGTTGTTGTTGTTGGTACTAAACTATAATTAATCAAATATAATGCACTTAACAGAAACTGTAAACTAATGGGCATAAGCAGAAATGTCATATTCAGAAGAAAGCACACATTTTTCACCATTCCTTATTATTATAAAGAGTAAATAAAAATGGAAATGAGAAGCACTGGATTATTTTATTTTTAGAAACTAAAGACAGTCTATAAAAAGAAGTGTATAGAAATTAGGATCACTTCTATAATCCTGAGCAAAGCAAAAATGATACAGGTTTAAAGAAAATGTTAGGAAAAATAAAGCTAAGGAAAAAATGATTTCTTTTGAAAACAGCTCTATTATTGATGAAACTGACATAACTTATTTTTCCTGATCCTAAGCAAAATAAATAGTACAATAAAAGCAAACAGAAAATAAAGAAAGGAAAAAGCAATTATAAGCTTGACATTGTCACAAAGCATAAGTGTTACACATATTTCTGGTCAGACGAATGGTAACTACAAATACTTTTTAATTGGTTAGAATGAGTACTAGAATATTGAGCTTGCTGTAAGTTTCAGGTCTGGATAAACTTGAGCTAACCATATGGTTTATTCTTAGAATAGCCATATCACCCATAATCAAAATGTAAATTATAAAGAGAAAGAACTTTTTTCAAAGTCAAATGTTGTAATTTTAGCTGTTGGGACATTCGATTATCCAAATCATTGTACATTTCCATTAATATGAGAAGGAAAATCTTTTTTTTTCTTATTTTTGTCCAGAAAGAAGAAAGAAGATGGAGAAGATAGGACTATAAAATACTAGAATGGTTTTAATGAGCCACCCAAACATTGATTTTATTATTATATTGTTATAGTCATAAGAAGTTAATGTGTTTAAACTTCTATAACACATTCATGTGGTTTAATTTCCTTGTAATTCCCCAAAGCAAAATTTGCTTGTAATAATATTTAAGTAATCATAATAAGAAGGAAAATATTATAGGTAAGTCAACTGTACAATTAAAAAAACAATCAAAAGAATGAAACTGCATTTTGTTATTATACTGTCAGAAGTAAGACAAAAGTTATGTACTGGGCACTGTTTTTGACAGATTTTTTTGCCAAATGTTTTTTACTTGCTCCAAAATGTGTATGCCCAAACTGAAGTCTGATATATTTTAGGATTGCAGAAGGATTTTTCCTATCTGTAGAAAAAAACTGAATTATCTATGATTTAAAAATCAATAAAGTTAAACGAGAATAAAAATGAGACATAAAACTAAAGAACCATTACCAATGAGATGGCTTATACACTAATAAAGCAGTTATCACTCAGAAACGCATTAGATGCCTTTTATAGTATTTGTCTCAAGGGACATAAATTACAATTCAAGGATTTTAATGTATGTGGTTGTGTTTAGAATATAATATTATGCTTGTTAGATACTTAAGTTTTTATATTAGTCAACAAATAGTTATAACTGTTTTAAGTTAGAAATGCCATTTGTCCTTTTAGTCAGCTAATTTATAACTATAGGATAGTTAGAAGAGTTGGCAGTATTTCATTTTTGAATGTCTAGAATACTGTTAATATGAGAAAACAAATACAAAATTGCCACTGGTTGTTTTGCTATGGGTGGAAAAGAATTCCTGCCAGTTAAGGAACTGCTGCAGGGAGTGCTCTCTCTGTGAATGGTGTGTGTAATATTGCAATTTTGTTGCTGACAGCATTGCTGCTTTTCACTTCTGCAATTCCCCACCCAAGCTCCAAGTTTCCACTCACACTGCTAGCCACCAAAATCTCCCTTTATCTTCTATGACTATTTTTTTTTCCTCTTAACAAATAGGCCCAGCTGCTACTGCAGCCGGTTGCCCACACTCTCTCCCATACTGCTCTTGCTGAGGATGGCAGGCAGAGTAGACAGGAACAGCTGAGATTGGCTTACTTTGGCATCTAAATAATTTTGGGTGGGTCCTTTCCTAACTGTATTATTCCATTTAATTTTATAATCTTTCCTTCTGTTGAACTTTTAAAAAGCATAAATTCTGTTTCCCTACAATGTTTTTCTCGTCTGGCTGTGACTCTCTTATACCTGGCTGCTCAAGATAAACAAATTGGTTCCTTTTGCACATTGCTAATTTTTTCCCAATGTTAAGCACTATTTAGGAATCAAATGTGGTAGAAACAAATTTATTGGTATGATCTTGGACATGTTACTTAATCTTTCTCTGGCTAAAGGAGGTGTATAATAAATATCATCTTCTCATTGGTTGTGATAAGGGTTAAAGAAAAAGCTTTTAAATGTATTTAGAGTAGTGCCTGGCACATAGTAATTGCTAAGAAGGTGTTTGTTAGAAAGCCAGAGAGAAGAAGAAGAGGTAAAGAAGGGGGCCTGGGAGAGGGAAGAGCAGAAGTAGAGAGGAAAGAGGAAAAGGAGGAAGGAATAATTGCTAAATGGAAAAACTAATAATTGCACTTAGGGAATTAAAATCAACCTTACGGATTTAGCATTGTATGTCTTATTTCACAAAAACAACAACAAAATCGTTCATTAGAAAAATACTATAGTTTAGGAATATTGTATAATTTTGCCCAAATCGGATAATTTTATTGAGGGTAGGAACTTTAGTGATTATTTCCCACTCTGTGAAGTCATCATGTCCATGGCTTCCAGATAGGTGGTCACATGTTTATCATTTTGAATTTGTGCATTTTTGTGGAGAGGGAGATGACTGCCTGACAAGGAATTCCATTTCATTTTGTAATAGTCTAGTGAAGAGCAAGTACTTACCTACCTAATCTCAAATCATTTTCCATATTTTAGTCTTAGTTTTTTTCTTTAATGCTAGCAAGAAGGACATAAGTCATGATGGACCTCCAAATATATAAAGATAGTGTATTAGTTCATTTTCATGCTGCTGATAAACTATACCTGAGACTGGGCAATTTACAAAAGAGGTTCACAAGGTACTTACAGTTCCATGTGGCTGGGGAAGCCTCACTATCATGGCTGAAGGCAAGGAGGAGCAAGTCACCTCTTACATGGGTGGCACCAAGCAAAGAGAGAACTTGTACAGAGAGACTCTCATTTTTAAAAGCATCAGATCTCATGAGACTTATTCACAGGAACAGCATGGAAAAGACTGCCCCATGATTCAATTACCTCCCATCAGGTCCCTCCCACAACACGTGGGAATTGAAGATGAGATTTGTGGGGGGGCACGGTCAAACCAGATCAGATAGTTATCATGCTTTTTTGTCATAGGTGAATATTCCTCAATATCTTGACTGTTCTGTCAGTATTTTGGCCATTCTCCAGTTTGTTAATGCCCCTCTTAAAATGGAGCAACAGAATTTATATTCCAGAGATGCTTGCTTTATTTACAGAATAGTGGTGCTGTTAACCAATGACTTTTTGTTTTTTTCTTTCTTTGAGATGGAGTTTTGCCTTTGTTGCCCAGCCTGGAGTGCAATGGTGTGATCTCGGCTCACAGCAACCACTGCCTCCTGGGTTCAAGCGATTCTCCTGCCTCAGCCTCCTGAATAGCTGGGATTACAGGCATGTGCCACCACGCCTGCCTAATTTTGTATTTTTAGTAGAAATGGGGCTTCTCCATGTTGTTTAGGCTGGTCTCAAACTCCTGACCTCAGGTGATCTGCCTGCCTCAGCTTTCCAAAGTGCTGGGATTACAGGCATAAGCTACTGTGCCCGGCCAACCAATGACTTTTATTTATTAAAGCCACCCGAGTTGACAGCAGCTTATTTGGCAAATATGCCATTTTATTTGATTACCGTCAGCCTTTCTAATGGTTTTCTCATAGGCTCTGTTGAGCCAACTTTTTCCTTTATTTCATGCAGGTGGTTTGTTTGCTGAAGTTAAGAAAAACCCTCTTCTACTCCCTCCAGTCTAGAATGTAGATATGTGTAGTAACAATGTGTGTTTTCATGTCCTGAAAAAGACATGAACTTTGGAGTGAGACATTCCTATATTCAAAGACTATATAGTTCTGCTATTGTGTGTCTTTGCTTGATTTGCTCAGCATCATTTTCCATATTTAATGTCTTCAGGAAACTGGCTACTTAAAATGGTAAAAGTTGCATTCACTGTCTAAATTCTTTTAAAGTTTTTTTTTTTTTTTTAATTTAAGATACACATTTCATGGACTTTATCTAAAATGTCAGTATTTGGAAGGAGTTTAACATACAGTTGAAGCAAATTTTAATTAAAGTATATGAAATATATGCTTTTCTGGCTTTCCTGGATGATGCAGACCAAAAAATGTCATTGCCAGTTTTCTTTATAAATATTATAAAATTATTTACATACTTATAGTAAATGAAAGATCAATTTTAAGGTCTGGATAAACGTGAGCTAAACATAACCATTTTTTAATATGAAGAAACAAAACCATCTTTCTTCATGGCTAAAATAAACAGAAACCTTTTTAAATGTCTTAATTTTTTATTTAAAAAGAATCTGGAATGGTCACAACAGAATGGCAGAATTAAAATACCATCATAGCTGTGATTGCTTAATTTTATAACTTGAATTTGCTGTCATCTTGTAGATTTGCCAGTCTCTCTTGCAGAAAGTCCCATGTTTTTTAAAAAAAAGCATATAATTTTTCAGAATAATTTTTAATTAACTCCTTGTAAGTCAAATGGTAATCTGTAAAAAATAATTTCACAAAAGATTTTATGTGTCAAAAATATTCATAATTTCCTCAAAATTTAAAATAACCCTATATTTTAGCCAAATCTCTTTGCAGCCTCTATTTTGTTTTTGTTATAGGATTAACTTCACCAAATGCTCTTTTCCTACATTACCAGTTTATGAGCTGCTTATACTGTCTTGGAATTTTGAGTATACAGGAAGAACTATTTTAAGAATAGTAAAACATCATCAGTATAAGGAATATCACTAATGATCATATGCACCTCTCCATACCACAGTTCTTGTAGCAATAATGAATTGACAATATTTCAAAATATCACACTGTGATAAACAAGAATGTCTGATCTCAGAAGATAACACATGACAGACTCAATGCTCTACCATAAATCATTTTGAATTTGTGTACCTTGTCAGATATCTTCGGGATGTTTTTCCATCTGCTATCAGTATATTGTCTTCAGGTGCTTTCAATATTTGAATATAATATTAATCCTCTGACTTATAGACATTAATTAAAGTGATAGGGCCAACCTTTTGCTGTCCTATTTTATTTAATATGACAATCTCATCAATATGAGGAAATACAGAAATAAAAGACACATTCCTTTACATTATTATAGAGATTGTCAACGTCAATTTTTCGTTAAGAAATGAAATAATTTTTATTCCCAGGCAAGATGGCCGAAAGAAAGAGCTCCCATCTGTAGCTCCCAGTGAGACCAACATAGAAGGCAGGTGATTTCTGCATTTCCAACTGAGGTGCCTGGCTCATCTCTTTGGGACTGGTTAGACAGTGGGTGCAGCCCACAGAGGGTGAGCGCAAGCAGCGTGGAGTGTTGCCTCACAGGGAAGTGCAAGGGATTGGGGAACTCCTCCCCTGGCCAAGGGAAGTCATGAGAGACTGTGTCATGAGGGATGGAGCTATCAGGCCCAGACACTATGCTTTCCCCATGGTCTTTGCAACCCATGGACCAGGAGATTCCCTCTGGTGTCTGCATTACCAGAGCCCAGGGTTTCAAGCACAAAGTTGGGTGACTGTATGGGCAGACACTGAGCTAGCTGCAGGAGGTTTTTTTCATACCCCAGTGGTGCCTGGAACACCAGTTAAGCAGAATTGTTCACTCCCCTGGAGAGGAAAGTGAAGCCAGGGAGCCAAGTGGTGTTGCTCAGTGGATCCTACCACCACAGAGCCCAATAAGCTAAGACCCACTGGCTTGAAATTCTTGCTGTCAGCACAGCAGTGTGAAGTTGACCTGGGACACTCAAGCTTGGTGGCGGGACGGGCGTCTGCCATTACTGAGGCTTCAGTAGGCGGTTTTCCCTTCACAGTATAAACAAAGCCACCAGAGAATTCAGATAGTGCAGAGCCCATCCTAGCTCGGCAAAACCGCTGTAGCCAGACTGCCTCTCTAGATTCCTCCTCTCTGAGCAGGGGATCTCTGAAAGAAAGGCAGCACCCTAGGCAGGAGCTTATGGGTAAAACTCCCATCTCCCTGGGACAGAGGACCTGGGGCAAAGGGTGGCTGTGGGTGCAGCCTCAGTCGACTTGAATGTTCCTGCCTGCTGACTCTGAAGATAGCAGTGGATCTACCAGCACAGTGCTTGAGCTCTGCTAAGGGACAGACTGCTTCCTCAAGTGGGTCCCTGACCCCCAGGTCTCCTGATGGGGAGATACCTCCTAGCAGGGGTTGACAGACACCTCATACAGGAGAGCTCCAGCTGACATCTGGCAGGTGCCCCTCTCAGATGAAGCTTCCAGAGGAAGGAACAGGCAGCAATCTTTGCTGTTTTGCAGCCTCTGCTGGTGATACCCAGGCAAACAGGGTCTGGAGTGGAACTCCAGCAAACTCCAGCAGACCTGGAAAAGAGGAGCCTGACTGTCAGAAAGAAAACCCACAAGCAGGAAATGATAGCATCAACATCAACAAAAAGGATGACCACTCAAAAACCCTATCTGAAGGTTATCAGCCTCAAAGACAAAAGGTAGGCAAATCCACGAAGTTGAGGAAAAACCAGGACAAAAAGCCTGAAAATTCCAAAAACTAGAATGCCTCTTCTCCTCCAAAGGATCACAACTCCTCACCAGCAAGGGAAGAAAACTGGACAGAGAATGAGTTTGATGAACTGACAGAAGTATACTTCAGAAAGTGGGTAATAACAAGCTCCTCCGGGCTAAAGGAGCTTGTTCTAACTCAATGCAAGGAAGCTAAGAACCTTGATAAAAGGTTACAGGAACTACTAACTAGAATAACCAGTTTAGAGAAGAACATAAATGACCTGATGGAGCTGAAAAACACAGCATGAGAACTTCGTGAAACATACACAGGTATCAATAGCCAAATCAAGAAGAAGAAAGGATATTAGAGATTGAAGATCAACTTAATTAAATAAAGCATGAAGACAAGATTAGAGAAAAGATTATGAAAAGGAATGAACAAAGCCTCCAATAAACATGGGACTATGTGTAGAAACAAACCCTACATTTGATTGGTGTACCTGAAAGTGAAGGGGAGAATGCAACCAAGCTGGAAAACACACATCAGGATATTATCCAGGAGAACATCCCCAACCTAGTAAGACAGACCAATATTCAAATTCAGGAAATACAGAGAACACCACAAAGATACCCTTGACAAGAGCAACCCCAAGACACATAATCATCAGATTCACCAAGTTTTAAATGAAGGAAAAATGTTAAAGGCAGTCAGAGAGAAAGGTCAGGTTACCCACAAAGGGAAGCCCATCAGACTAACAGCAGATCTCTTTGCAGAACCCCTACAAGCCAGAAGAGCATGGAGGTCAACATTCAACATTCTTAAAGAAAAGAATTTTCAACCCAGAATTTCATATCCAGTCAAACTAAGCTTCATAAGTGAAGGAGAAATAAAACCCTTTACAGACAAGCAAATGCTGAGGGATTTTGTCACTACCAGGCCTGCTTTACAAGAGCTCCTGAAGGAAGCACTAAATATGGAAAGGACAAACCACTACCAGAAACTGCAAAAACATATGAAAATGTAAAGACCATCAACACTATGAAGTAACTGCATCAACTAATGGCAAAATAACCAGCTAGCATCATAATGACAGCATCAAATTCACCCATAACAATATTAACCTTAAATGCAATTTGGCTAAATGCCCCAATTAAAAGACTCAGACTGGCAAATTGGATAAAGAGTCAAGATCCATCAGTATGCTGTATTCAGGAGACCTCTCTCACATGCAAAGACATACGTAGGCTCAAAATAAAGAGTTGGAGGAAGATTTACCAAGCAAATGGAAAGCAAAAACAAAAAGCAGGGGTTGCAATCTTCATCTCCGATAAAACAGACTTAAACCAACAAAAATAAAAAAAAGAAAAAAAGAAGGACATCACATAATGGTAAAGGAATCAATGTAACTAGAAGAGTTAACTATCCTAAATATATATGCACCTAATAGAAGAGCACCTGGATTTGCTAACTATCCTAAATATATATGCACCTAATAGAGGAGCACCTGGATTTGCTAACTACCCTAAATATATATGCACCTAATAGAGGAGCACCCGGATTCATAAAGCAAGTTCTTGGAGACTTACAAGGACACTTAGTCTCCCACACAATAATAGTGGGAGACTTTAACACCCCACTGTCAATATTAGACAGATCAATGAGACAGAAAATTAACAAGGATATTCAGGACTTGAACTTAGCTCTGGACCAAGTGGACCTGATAGACATCTATAGAACTCTCCACCCCAAATCAATAGAGTATACATTCTTCTCAGCACCACATCACACTTATTCTAAAACTGACCACATAATTGGAAGTAAAACACTCCTCAGCAAATGCAAAAGAACAAAAATTGTAACAGTCTCTCAGACCACAGTGCAATCAAATTAGAACTCAGGATTAAGAAACTCACTCAAAACTGCACAACTACATGGAAACTGGACAATCTGCTCCCAAATGACTAGTGGGTAAATAATGAAATTAAGGCAGAAATAAATAAGTTCTTTGAAATCAATGAGAACAAAGACAAAACTTACCAGAATCTCTGGGACACAGCTAAAGCAGTGTTTAGAGGGAAATTTATGGCACTAAATCCCCACAGGAGAAAGTGGGAAAGATCTAAAATTGACACCCTAACATCACAATCAAAATATCTGGAGAAGCAAGAGCAAACAAATTCAAAAACTAGCAGAAGACAAGAAATAACTAAGATCAGAGCAGAACTGAAGAAGATAGAGATATGAAAACCCTTCAAAAAATCAATGAATCTAAGAGCTGTTTTTTTTTTTAAAGATTAACAAAATAGATAGACTGCTAGCCAGACTAATAAAGAAGAAAAGAGAGAAGCATCAAATAGACACAATAAAAAATGATAAAGGGGATATCACTCATGATCTTACAGAAATACAAACTATCATCAGAAAATACTATAAATACTTCTCTGCAAATAGACCAGAAAATGTAGAAAAAAATGGAAAAATTCCTGGACACATGCACCCTCCCATGACTAAACCATGAGGAGTTGTATCCCTGAATAGAACAATAATAAATTCTGAAATTGAGGCAATAATTAATAGCCTACCATCCTAAAAAAGCCTACAGGACCAGATGGATTCACAGCTGAACTCTACCAGAGGTACAAAGAGGAGCTGGTACTATTCCTTCTAAAACTATTCCAAACAACAGAAAAAGAGGAACTCCTCCCTAACTCTTTTTATGAGGCCAGCATCATTCTGTTAGCAAAACCTGGCAGAGATACAACAAAAAAAGAAAATTTCAGTCCAATATCTCTGGTGAACATTGATGTGAGGATCTTCAACAAAATACTGGCAAACTGAATCCAGCAGCACATTAAAAAGCTTATACACCATGATCAAGTCAGCTTCATCCCTGGGATGCAAGGTTGGTTCAACATACGCAAATCAGTAAATGTGATCTATCACATAAACAGAACTAATTGCAACAACCACATGATTATCTCAATAGATGCAGAAAAGGCCTTCAATAAAATTCAACACCCCTTCATGCTAAAAACACTCAATAAATGAGGTATTGATGGAATGTATCTCAAAGTAATAAGAGCTATTTATGACAAACCCACAGCCAGTATCATCATGGATGGGCAAAAGCTGGAAGCATTCCCTTTGAAAATCGACACAAGACAAAAATGACCTCTCTCCCCACTCCTATTCAACATAGTATTGGAAGTTCTGGCCAGGACCATCATGCCAGAGAAAAAAATAAAGGGTATTCAAATAGGAAGAGAGGAAGTCAGATTGTCTTTGCTTGCAGATGACATGATTGTATATTTAGAAAACCCCATCATCTCAGCCCAAAAACTCCTTAAGCTGATAAGCAATGTCAGTAAAGTCTCAAGATACAAAATAATGTGCAAAAATAACAAGCATTCCTATACACCGGTAATAGACAGAGAGCCAAATCATGAGTGGTTGCTACAAAGATAAAAAAATACATAGGAAAACAACTTACAAGCAATGTGAAGGACCACTTCAAGGAGAACTACAAACCACTGCTCAAGGAAATAAGAGAGGACACAAACAAATGGAAAAACATTCCATGCTCACGGATAGGAGAAATCAATATCATGACAATGGCCATACTGCCCAAAGTAATTTATAGATTCAATGCTATCCCCATCAAGGTACCATTGGCTTTCTTCACAGAATTAGAAAAAGCTATTTTAAATTTAACATGGAACCAAAAAGAGCCGGTATAGCCGAGACAATCCTAAGCAAAAAGAACAAAGCTGGAGGCATCACACTACCTTACTTCAAACTATAATACAAGGCTACAGTAACCAAAACAGTGTGGTACTGGCACCAAAACAGATATGTAGGCCAATGGAACAGAACGGAGTCCTCAGAAATAACACCACACATCTGCAATCATCTGATATTTGACAAACCTGACAAAAACAAGCAATGGGGAAAGGATTCCCTATTTAATGAATGGTGTTGGGAAAACCGGCTAGCTATATGCAGATAACTGAAACTGGATCCTTTCCTTTCCTTATACAAAAATTAACTCAAGATACATTAAAGATTTAAATGTAAGACCTAAAACCATAGAAACTCTAGATGAAAACCTAGGCAGTATCATTCAGGACATGTCCTGAATGTCCAGTATCATTCAGGACATGGGCAAAGACTTCATGACTAAATCACCAAAAGCAATGGCAACACAAGCTGAAATTGACAAATGTGAACTAATTAAACTAAAGAGCTTCTGCACAGCAAAAGAAACTATCATCAGAGTGAACAGGCAACCTACAGAATGGGAGAAAATTTTTGCAAACTTTCCATCTGACAAAGGGCTAATATCCAGAATTTAGAAGGAACTTAAACAAATTTGCAAGAAAAAAAAAAAAAAACATCAAAAGGTGGGTGAAGGATGTGAACAGACACTTCTCAAAAGAAGACACTTACGTGGCCAAGAAACATAGGAAAAAAGCTTATCATCACTGATCATTAGAGAAATGCAAATAAAAACCACAATGACACACCATCTCATGCCGTTAGAATGATGATCATTAAAAAGTCAGGAAACAACAGATGCTAGAGAGGATGTGGAGAAATAGGAATGCTTTTACACTGTTGGTTGGAGTGTAAATTATTTCAACCTTTGCTGAAGACAGTGTGATGATTCCTCAAGGACCTACAGCTAGAAATACCATTTGACCCAGCAATCCCATTACTGAGTATATACCCAAATGATTTTAAATCATTCTACTATAAAGACACATGCACACGTATGTTTATTGCAGCACTGTTCACAATAGCAAAGACTTGGAACCAACCCAAATGCCCATCAAGGAGAGATTGGATAAAGAAAATGTGACACATATACACCACTGAATACTATGAAGCCATAAAAAAGAATGAGTTCATGTCCTTTGCAGGGAAATGGATGAAGCTGGAAACCATTATTCTTAGCAAACTAACACAGGAACAGAAAACCAGACGCTGTATATTCTCGTTCATGAGTAGGAGATGAACAATGAGAACATATGGGCACAGGGAAGGGATCATCACACGCTCGGGCCTATCCGGGGGTAAGGGGCAAGGAGAGGGATAGTTTTGGAAAAATACCTAATGTAGATGATGGGTTGATGGGTGCAGCAAATCACCATGGCACATATATACCTATGTAATAAACTGCACATTATGCACATGTATCCCAGAACTTAAGTATAATAAAGATAAAAAAGGGAAAAAAAGAAATGAAACCATTTTTAAATTTAATCTATCTCAGGTAAGTAAAGAATAATTGTATTCTAAAAATATGGTAGCAAATATAATTTCTAAATGTAAATTCATGTTTAATGTGAAGTAGCATTTTTTTTTTTCAGGTAGAGATTTATAAAGCAGAAATGTTACTGCTTTTACTGATAGTTAAGAAAAATATAAATTAAAGTCATAATGTATACTTACCAATCTCACTACAGGTTATTAATATGTTGGTGTGTAAATTTTCTTTCAGATATGTAGCAATATATTTGAACACACAGGTTATTTTTGTAAGAATGGGTTCATGTTGTACATGTTGCTTTTTCATCTGCTAAGAAGTGCTTTTTATGCCTTGGATTAGAGATATGCTTCCTCCATTTTATCTCATCATATTCCTTTATTTGAATGTACCATAATTCATGTACCCAATTTTATTATTGCAGGGAATTTTGGTTGTTTCTAGTATTATTTTCTTTTTATAAATTATATTGCTGTCATTATTAGTATACATATGTCTTTATGCACTTGTTTGATTATCTCCCATGTATGAATTCCAAAATAAAATTGCCTGGCGAATGAGAAGGTATTTTGGGAACCTCCTCATGTAGATTTAGAATAATATTATTTTTCCATTTTATTCCACCATCTTCTTATTCAAGCATTACCCTGAAATCAAGGCACTTTAAAATGCTTACTTTCTTTTTTAATTTATTTATTAACTTTGATTATAAGTTCCAGGGTACATGTGCGGGATGTGCAGGTTTGTTACGTGGTAAACATGTGCCATAGTGGTTTGCTGCACTGATCAACCCATCACCTAGGTATTAAGCCCAGCACCCATTAGTTGTTCTGCCTGATGCCCTCCCCAACTTTTCCCCACCCTGACAGGCCCCAGTGTGTGTTGTTTTCCTCCATGTATCCATGTGTTCTCATCATTCAGTTCCCACTTATAAGTAAGAATATGCTGCGTTTGGTTTTCTGTTTCTGTGTTAGTTTGCTGAGGATAATGGCTTCCATTATCTCCATCCATGTCCCGCAAAGGACGTGATCTCGTTCCTTTTTAAGGCTGCATAGTATTCCATGGTGTATATGTACCATATTTTCTTTATCAAGTCTATCATTGGTGGGCATTTGGGTTGATTCCACGTCTTTGCTCTTGTGAATATTGCTGCAATGAACATATGTGTGCATGCGTTTTTATAATAGAAGAATTTATATTCCTTTGGGTATATACCCAGTAATGGAATTGCTGGGTCAAATGGTATTTCTGGTTCTAAATCTTTGAGGTAGTGCCACGATGTGTTCCACATGAATGAACTAATTTACATTTCCACCAACAGTGTATAAGGGTTTGTTTTTCTCCACAACCTTGCCAGCATCTGTTGTTTCTTGACTTTTTAATAATCACCATTCTGAGTGGCATGAAATGGCATCTCATTGTGGTTTTTATTTGCATTTCTCTAATGATCAGTGATGTTGACCTTCTCATATATTTATTGGCTGCATGAATGTCTTCTTTTGAGAAGTGTCTATCCATATCCTTTGCCCACTTTTAAGTGGAGTCGCTTTTTTTTTTTTTTTTTTTTTTTTTTGCTTGTAAATTTGTTTAAGTTCCTTGCAGACTCTGGATATTAGACCCTTGTCAGATGGCTAGATTGCAAAAATTTTCTCCCATTCTGTAGGTTGTCTATTCACTCTGATGATAGCTTCTTTTGCTGTGCAGAAGATCTTTAGTTTATTTAGATCTCATTTATCAAGTTTTCCATTTGTTGCAATTGCTTTTGGTGTTTTCATCATGAATTCTTTGCCATGCATATGTCCTGAATGGTATTGTCTAGATTTTCTTCTAGGGTTTTTATAGTTATGGGTTTTACATTTAAATCTTTAATCCATCTTGCTTTAATCTTTGTATAAGCTGTAAGGAAGGGGTCAAGTTTCAGTTTTCTGCATATGGCTAGCTAGTTCTTCCAGCACTATTTATTAAACAGGGAATCCTTTCTCCATTGCTTGTTTTTGTCAGATTTGTCAAAGATGAGATGGTCGTAGATGTGCAGTCTTATTTCTGAGTTCTCTATTCTGTTCCATTGGTCAATGTGTCTGCTTTTGTACCAGTACCATGGTGTTTTGGATACTGCAGCCTTGTAGCATTGAAGTCAGGTAGTGTGATGCCTCCAGTTTTTTTCTTTTCACTTAGGATTGTCTTGGTTATATGGGCTCTGTTTTAGTTCCATATGATTTATTATTATTATTATTATTTTTTATTATACTTTAAGTTCTGGGGTACATGTGCATAACGTGCAGGTTTGTTACATATGTATACTTGTGCCATGTTGGTGTGCTGCACCCATCAACTCGTCAGCACCCATCAATTCATCATTTATATCATGTATAACTCCCCAATGCAATCCCTCCCCCATCCCCCCTCCCCATGATAGGCCCCAGTGTGTGATGTTCCCCTTCCCGAGTCCAAGTGATCTCATTGTTCAGTTCCCACCTATGAGTGAGAACATGCGGTGTTTAGTTTTCCGTTCTTGTGATAGTTTGCTAAGAATGATGGTTTCCAGCTGCATCCATGTCCCTACAAAGGACACAAACTCATCCTTTTTTATGGCTGCATAGTATTCCATGGTGTATATGTGCCACATTTTCTTAATCCAGTCTGTCACAGATGGACATTTGGGTTGATTCCAAGTCTTTGCTATTGTGAATAGTGCCGCAATAAACATACGTGTGCATGTGTCTTTGTAGTAGCATAATTTATAATCCTTTGGGTATATACCCAGTAGTGGGATGGCTGGGTCATATGGTACATCTAGTTCTAGATCCTTGAGGAATTGCCATACTGTTTTCCATAATGGTTGACAGTTTTTTCCTAATTCTGTGAAGAATGTCAGTGGTAGTTTAATGGGAATAGCGTTGAATCTACAAATTACTTTGGGCAGTATGGCCATTTTCACAATATTGATTCTTCCTATCCATGAGCATGGAATGTTTTTCCATTTGTTTGTGTCCTATCTGATTTCATTGAGCACTGGTTTGTAGTTCTCCTTGAAGAAGTCCTTCACATACCTTGTTAGCTGTATTCTTAGGTATATTATTCTCTTCTTAGCAATTGTGAATGGGAGTTCATTCATGATTTGGCTCTCTGCATGCCTGTTGTTGGTGTACAGGAATGCTAGCAAATTTTGCATATTGATTTTGTATCCTGAGACTTTGTTGAAGTTGCTTAACAGCTTAAGAATATTGGCAGCTGAGATGGTAGGATTGTCTAGATATAGAATTATGTCATCTGCAATAAAAGACAAATTGACTTCCTCTCTTCCTATTTAAAAACCTGTTATTTCTTGATGCTGCCTGATTGCTCTGGCCAGAACTTCCAATGCTATTTTGAATAAGAGTGGCGAGAGAGGGCATTCTTGCCTTGTGCTGGTTTTCAAGAGGAATGCTTTCAGTTTTTGCCCATTCAATATGATATTGGTTATGGGTTTATCATATGTGGCTCTTATAATTTTGAGTATGTTACTTCAACATCCAGTTTATAGAGAATTTTTAACATGAAGAGATGTTGAATTTTATCAAAGGCCTTTTCTATGTCTATTGAGAAAATCATGTAGTTTTTGTCTTTAGTTCTGTTTACGTGATGAATTACATTTATTGATTTGTGTATGTTGAACCAACTTTGCATCCAACTGATGAAGCCAAATTTATCATAGTGGATAAGCTTTTTGATGTGCTGCTGGATTCGGTTTGCCAGTATTTTATTGAGTATTTTTGCATCCATATTCATCAGGGATATTGGCCTGAAGTCTTCCTTTCTTGTTGTATCTCTGCCAGATTTTGGTATCAGGATGATGCTGGCCTCATAAAATGAATTAGGAAAGGATTCCCTCCTTTTCAATTGTTTGGAATAGTTTCAGGAGAAATGGTACCAGCTCCTCTTTGTACCTCTGGTAGAATTCAACTGTAAATCCATCTGGTCCTGGGCTGTTTTTGGTTGGTAGGTTAAACATGCCTACTTTCTTTAAGCTAGGTTTATTCACATTATTATTCTAAATATTAGGTATATGTCAGTTCTGAATTTTGATTAGCAAATACAAATCAGATATACACCAAAGTCAGTGAACAAATTTATTTCACAAAATCATGTGTTCCTTTCATCATTTGTATTTTTTTTTAATATGGAATTCTACAGACAACCTTATTGAATATTTTAAAATCTCTCATTTCTATCACTTTATTCATTCTGAGCTATAGAGGCCATATAAGATGGGAAACTCCCTCTTTTCTCCCAGGATTTATTAAATAAAGAATAGATCATTTATTTAACTAGTTACAGTGAGTCTACTTAATTATTGATTACCTACTAAATGTCAGGATATTATTTTTAGAGGTTTTAATAAAAGAGAAACATGGTTTTGCTTATCTCTCTCTGTCTTTCTCTCTATTCACAGGTACACAGATATATATTTATATTACCCACAGTTAATGATATTATATCCTCTTTTCCAACAGTAGCACTCATTTTTTTTTCTAATTTATGAACTTTCATTTTGTTTCTCCTTTTAAAATATGTAGTGAGGGAAGGATATAGTATTACCTCAGATGTGACAAATTCAAGGCAAATGTGATAACTCCTTCTTAGTATATCCATAGCAGGTATTATTAATAAGTTGTGCCATTTTTTTTTTCCTTTTAAGTCAAGAGATAGCATCAAGATTCTTAGTACAGAGCTTCAGTGAACACCACCAATATTTTCTTCATTTCTCGTTTTCTACTGAAAACAAATAGAACTGATGGGCCATTTAAAATAACAAAAATGTGTTAATAATAGGTTGTTGTAGCTCAAGGGATCACATTTATGGTTGCTTGATAAAATATAAAAGTCAATTAAGTAAACTCCAGATAAGCAACACGATGCTTTTTGTTTTTGGTTTTGTTTCTGGGTTTTTTATTTTGTTTTGTTCAAGTGTGTTCCAAATATTTTTTGTGGACATACTTATTGTAAAATTATTTGTATTTATCTAAATATTTTTATTTTAATTTCTCGGCTAAATTTGGCAAATCAAAGATTTTTTTCTGTATTTTAGAAAAATGGCCAGAAAAATATAAAATTATAATAACTATTAAAAGTTGTCCCATAAGTTTAATACATAATAAGAACAAAAATAAGCATCCAGAAGACATTGAATAACCCAAAGATCTGCAAGACTTGTTAAATAAGGTATTACTATATAAAAATAAAATAATGATTTTAATAAAAGGAGTTATAGTTTTCTAAAAGACAATTTTCTAATATCTATCAGAATATAAAGTTTTGGACCATTTTTGAGCCACTATATAAGAATGCATGGCAGGTATGTTTTTCTATGTGTGGATACAGTACACATATAATATACACGTGTGTGCATATGTGGATGTCTGCAGTATCATATATGATGAAAATATAAGATATTTGATAAACCATTATGTATAACAATCTCATGTTTGAGAAAATATATATTCATGTATGTGTATGAAAGATATCCCCAGTTTTAATATATTTTATTGTATTTATCTTTGGGCAGAAGCATATGAATTATGTTCACTTTCTCTTGAACACCTATTTGAATTGTCTTTTATATTGACATTTATAATTAGAATGCCTGTAAAACTATTTTATTTTAACAACAGCAACAAAAATACTAGCTACTCAAATAATAGAGTAAAGAAAGTCATTGAGGTAAATTTTACCAATACTTAATCAAGCACTATCCAAATGAGAATAACCTTGAGCCAATAGACTTTGTGTATTCCTGTTTTATCGATAATGCCTCTCTAGTTGTAATATGCATCCTAAGGACATCGTGGCTGATACTATTAAATACAAATTTTTATAAGTTTATTACCAGAATGAAGTAGTAGCTATAAAACGAAGTACTAAAATCAAAAAACATACTTGTCACTTACACAAAGGCAACCAGCTGTATAATGAGGTCAGAGAGAAGATAAAGATTCCACGGTATCTGAGAAATCTGAGTTTAAAACCTCAGTTGTTCTAATTTTTCAGATTGTGTGATTTTGGTTTAATTACTTAACCTTCATTAACATCAGTTTTTTCAACTACAAGTAAAACAGTAGCTACTTAATTGTTAAAATTCTGAATCATAATAGGTACTGACAATGTTCACTTTACCAGTTTCTCATTACCTTTCTTACTCTGACTTATTTCTTCTCTGACTTCTCACCACTCCCAATGCTGGTGCCATCTCTTCTGTCATCGACCATCCCACTTTGACCATAAAAGGTGATGAGTAAAGCAGAATGCGCAAAGGGTTATGTCTTATTTGTTATCTTCCTTATGGAATATAGTGTTCTATTCTATTTATAGCAGATGATCAGTGAATGTGTATTGATAAGACAACATTTTATTTAAATAATATTTGATTTAGGAGCAATGGAGAGGGCATTATTTAAATTTTAGGTTGTTGGTGACGTAGTCATTCAACTCCTTATTTTTAATCATTTTTAGGTGGATTATTACTTTTTTAATTGTTATGAAATAATGCTTTTTAAACACTACTTTACTTTGTCATAATTCCAGATCAGCATCTGTTTGATAAAATCTGGCACATGAGTCGACCTTTAAAAAGCCCATCAAACAGTGATTTACAATTTCCTCCTTCATAAAGTGACTGATATCAATAATAATTTATTCTAACAATAAATTCCAGTAAGTGAAATGGAAGCCCTTCATACTCTGTGACATGATTAAGGAAAAATATTTGGTGGGGTTAGTTTCATCCCTTTATACTTAACCTCAGGGCATTTGTTATCTGTCATGCATGAAATAGAAATTAGTCATTCTCAGAGGAAGATTATATATAAACCTTGCAAAATGAAGATTCTATAGGAACATAAAACATTAAAAATACAAAAATAACAGAAAGACATTTGTGGGCTACAAAACATTTTAAATTATTCTAAAGTACATTTTTCACTTTGTGTTTTCTATTTATAACAATAATTTTAAACGTATAGTTTGGAATGTTAACCAAATTGATTATCAAAAATGAAGAAAATAAAGAGCATAAATTGGAATATTTAAGCACGGTGGCTCACGTCTGTAATCTCAGCACTTTGGGAGGCCAGGGTGGGTGGATCACCTGAGTTTAGGAGTTTGAGACCAGCCTGGCCAACGTGGTGAAACCCCGTCTCCACTAAAAATACAAAAACTAGCCAGGCGTGGTGGCAGGCTCCTGTAGTCCCAGCTACTCGGGAGGCTGAGGCAGAAGAATCGCTTGAACCCGGGAGGCGGAGGTTGCAGTGAGCAGAGATCGCGTCTTTGCACCGCCGCCTGGGCGACAAGAGCAAAACTCTTTCTAAAAAAAAAAAGAAAGAAAGAAAGAAGAAAAATGACGAATGTTTCTTGTCAGAGGCAGGATTTCATCTGGGTCTTCACAACTTGAATGAAGAAAAGACCCGGAGGAGGAGATTGCAGGCTCAAGTAAAAGGGCAAAAATGAAGTAGAAGTTTTAGTTGAGTTTCAGGGGAAAGTTGCACTTTTCAAAAACAGCAGGGCATGTCATTGAATAAGTAGACTGGAGCCAGTTTGCCTGCTGTTTACTTTTTTATTAGAATCTTATTAAAATATATTAAAGCAACTTTTATAAAAATAAAAATTCAAATATAGTTCCCCTTCCTATTCTGGTAAGATTTCATCTCAAGGTTAGTTATCTCCAAGATGTTTGGCATTTCTGTTTGGTCTGTAATACACATATACAAAAGTAGGAAATGCAAAACAGATTTATTTTTTCTTATGCAAAATAGGACATAGCATGAATGACAATTGCCCTAGCTACCTAAAATTTTGTAATAATCCAAAAATTTCTATATTGTGTACCATAATTACTACCATAGTTTGAAATGGTTTTGTAATACATATACTGTGTTTGCCAAAAGGTTAAGAAATTAGACTTACACATAATCATCGGGAGCTATTTACTCCAACTGAACATAATTATTGAAATCACAAGAACACAGATTTGAAAGGAACCCCAACAGATTATCTAGTTCATGGTCTAATCTCTTGAAGGGCATACATTTAACCCACCACAATTTACTAATTTTTTTTTCCTTTTCTTAATCAAGTTAATCCATTTTTCTTACTTTAAGCAAGATTGTTTAAAACCTCTCCTGATGAAAAAATTCTGTTTAGTAAATAAAGCCCTCTGGAGAGAGAGAGAGATTCCACAACAGCCCTTGGTATTTCGCTTTGGCTTGTGTTTAACAATGCTTGCTGCAAACATTTCTTCAGGATATCTAAGGTAATTCCCTCATGCTTCTTCCACCGAAGACTGTTTTCTCTAGTCTTGTGTGTTTCACTTACAGCAATGGAAGTATTACTTTATAGTTGCTATAATCTGCATTTAGGTGGGAAAGTATGGGTGATAGGTGCAAATCTCTTCCATCTGTAGTAAAAAGTGATGGGGGTGTATAAAGAGTGATATTATTGATATTTTTTTGACCCCCAAAAGTTTCATGTAATTTTAACCTATAAATCGTTCCTTAAAAATAAAAATATCCTTCTTCCCCAGTCAGCTTCTGGGGGACCCATACTCACCTATGGTTGATCACATTTTGGTAGAGCCTATTTTTTTTTCTGGGTCATAGTCCAAGCTCTTACATTTTCCCTAAATTATTCCCAACATCATCATTATATTATTCTGTTTTCAGGGCCTTCATTCCCACACTGTCTGCTAAGTAAGGGGTTTAAAAAATAATCTCATGTGAATTGAAAGTCATCTGTAGTGTAAACTGTACAATTTGTATATTTACATTTTAGAACTATTTGGAGGAATGAAACCTCAAACTAAGGATAACAGTGGTAGTAATTTCAGGTTCCCTGTTGAGAGATAAGGTATAAAGGTGCCCCAGAAGCCCTTTGAACGGTGCTGGACACAGAGAAAATCCCCTATTCTATTAGCTATTGTTATTAGTTATGATGAAGATTGTGTTGGTGGTGGTATTGTTTCAATATGTTAGAGCAGGAGTTGCATCTTACTTGCTGTCTTTCTCCTAGAGTATAGTGCTCTGCTGTATTTAGAGTGGATGATGAGTGAGTGTGTATTAATAACACAATATTTTATTTAAGAGCAATGGATAGGATGTTATTTAAATTTTAGATTGTTGGTGAACTAGTCATTCAAACTATTTATTAATCTTTTAATTCTTCATTGGGCATTCATCGTTGCACATCCCTGTCATCCGTTGGAAGTTGGCTTGGCTTTTTGGCTTGTTTTGGCCAATGAAATGAAGCCAGAATTGATAAATGACACTAGTGCACAGAAACTGTGAACTTCAAGACTGAGAGTGTAACTTGTCATGTTTTCTTTCCTGCCTCAGTAATCATGAATGCACTCCCCAAGATGTAACCTCTGTCACCCTGGGTCCCAAGGTTGCTTGCTAAGCAGGATCTCATTTGAACACCTACTTCAGATATGCAAACTGGGTTAGAAATAAAAGTCTGTTGTTTTAAGCCACTAAGATTTTGGGGGTTTCTTTTTTATTGTGGCATAACCTGCCCTCTCTTGACTGATAACTGGCAACATGCATATTTGTGAAGAAAATATTTTTGCTACTAGACATGACTAAGCAAACTATTTTCTCTGCACACAAATAAATTATGTTCAGGTGTCACTCCACATAACTGATTGTGCCATGCCAACTTTCTCTAAAGTAAATATGGTGAAATCCTTTCCTTACAAGGAAGAAACACAGCATCTGTTATATTTGAACGGGAAAACTACTTCTGGCTGGCTGTCCATAGTGCTGAATGGGGAATAAAATCTGTCCAGCTGTTTATGTCCTGAATTTTGGCACTGAGGCAAACTGTGAGCAGCTCAATTTACCTATGTTATTGTATGCAGAATTCCTTCTTCTCCCATCTTAGGCGTTAAAAAGTATGCAGTGCAATGACTTATCTTGCAACAGGTGCGATTGTTAATTACTCGAGATTTTCAGGGACAAACAGAGAAAACCTTCTCTCTCTTAGTAACATCAAGAAAGACTGAAGGGTGGAGAAAATAATTCTCGCTTCCATTTTTCAACCTCATGTACCTGATACTCCAATTAGAGACTCAGTGATATTTTTGAAATTTTATTTTCCTGCTTTTGTGTATGAATATTGTTTTGTGTTTTAAGTACTTTAAGAGATGCTACATCTTTAGAAGTCATTATTTTGTATTTTTTTGGTAAATAATTATAAGGAAATGTACATTTTTTACTTTTTAATGGGGATGAGTAGGAAACTAAGATGAAATACATAGTTTCAGTGGAAAATAAGAGAGATACATAAAAAACATTTTATTTTAAAGAACTGCCTCAAAATTTGTTTATATCATCCCCAAAGTGCTGTTTTAAGTTTATTTTTTTACATTAATTTTACTATCTTGATATTAGGAATAAGATATGATCAAAACAATTGAAGGGTGGATCAAACATACTGATAATCTTAATTCAAAAGCTTTGTTAATCATACTAATATGAATTATTTTTAAGCCTGAAATCTGGTTTTAGATTATATTAGAGTAGGCCTATTTCTTTATGCAGATGGTAGATAGGGCTCCTTGTTAGTTCAATTTTAGATGAAATGAGTAAAGAAAGAGCACTTTCTGAAAACAGTAGTCATTTCATATTGTTTTGTGGTTTACAGTGCTCCATTAAAAACACATGACATTGTTAGGCCTATTTTAGGCAGTCATACAGTCTGATTCACAAGGAAGAATTGATAATTCCTTCCATGTTTTACTTCTGTATATTTTTAGATTTTGTTTTCTGTATGTCATTTTCTTACTGACAGGAGGATGAGGAGAAAGGCAGGATGGGTTAAATGGATTCATTAAAATACACAAAAAGGCAGGGTCTCCATTGTTTTCAGACTATAGAGTAGCTGTGATAGGATGCTTTTTCAAATATGAATAGAAATTATTTTCATAAAATATCTACTATATCTCAATGCTTCTATTGCACCATCTCCAATCTCCCTAATGTCTTCATATCCTTATTCATATTTCACATACAAGCTAAAAAATTTCAATTATTTAAATGTATTTAAATTTAAAGTCATGTAGCTAGCAAATGACAAAACTGAATTCAAATTCAGTGTCTGTACTGGCTGAATCATGGATATGAGTTTTGAAAGGTTATTCCTACTTTATATATCAAACCCTTTTCCAATGGTAGAGAGGTTAGTTTTCTGAGTGAAATATTAACTGTTATAAAACGTATGTGTTAAGGATGAAGAGATCTTATTGGGGAATTACTATATAAACTCCAAAGCAAAGTTTCCAATGGGCTTTTTTCCAAGGGCTAGTGTGTGCTTGTCCCAGAAATAGACATGTATATTTTTTACCCACCCCTAGTGACACTAGAATACTCTGTTCTTTAAAATCTAGGGCTAAATTAGGCAAGGAAGGTTCAAACTGGACAAACCTACAATTATCAAAATCTCCTCTTAGAGCTTTAAGAAGGCAGTCGGGACTCAGCAGGTATTTTTATTTGCTTATTTTTCTCATCAATTGAAAACACGATCAAATTCTGGCTGTGTGACCTTGGGTATTTTGCTACCTAAGTTTCAGTTCTTCATTTGTAAAATATACCTATATTTTCCATAGGATTGTTCTTTGGATTTATTTAAGTATCATATTTAAAGTTTCTATCACAGTGCCTGCCATAGTATGACCTTAAAACTGTATTTACTGAGAGCGTGAGAGCATACATTTAAGAAAGGAATTGTATTATTACCATTATAGGTTCCAAGGATATAACAGAGAATAAAACAGAGAAATTTGCTGCCCTAATTAAGCTTACAGTCTGGTAGGAGAAGATATTATGTATTCTATTGGTTGAGTGGTACTCTGAATATAAATAAATAATAAATAAAATAGATTAAGGGGGATAGAGTGTTCCAGGGATTCTTTTTTACATAAGGTGATGAAGGAGTCTCTGATAAAGTGACATGTGAGTAGAGAACTACAGGAAATTTGGAAACCTGGAAGGAAAACATTGTGGACAGAGAGACTGACTGGTGCAAAGGTATTGACATTAGAATACCTTCTGTGAATTCTAACAGTAGAGGGAGCAGGGAGGACAGTGGGAGATGAAAGCAGCAAGACAGTTGGGAAACTGATCACATGGGCCTTGGCTGCCATGCTGAAGGTAAGACACAAGCTGTATGATGGAAAGCCATTAAAGAGTTTTGAAGTGAGGAATGACTTGGTCTGACTCTCAGACTGAAAAGATCAGAATCCTGGCTGGCAGATGATAGATTTTATGGGCAACACTTGAAACAGGTAAATAAATCTGTAGGCGATTTTAATAGTTTAGGTAGAATATGATGGTTGCTTGAATGAGTGATATTGATGAAGGAAGAAAGAAAAGATATTATGGATATTAAAGGTAGAACTGACAGAATTTGCCAATAGATTCTTGTAGGATATGGGAGGCAGAGAGGTACCAAGGATGCTTCCAAGTGTTTTGGCCTGAACAACTGGAAGATTGGAGTTGTCACTTCCTGATGGGGAAGGCTGCCGGAAAGGAGCAAGTATGAATATGAAGAGAAATAAGTGGCAGCTAGACAAGGACCTAAGTTCAAGGGGCGTAATGATTAAAGATGAGTGACATATAGCATAATATATATCACCCATCTGGATGTGAGATATATACTATATATGGAGTGATCTGGGGTGAGGAAAAAGTTTATGATGCAAAAGAGGGGCTGATGTCCTTGAGTAGGTAAGAGATGGGATTTCTTGAAGCAGAGTAGAGGCTGGGCTGCCATAGAGATGCAGAGGGACAGCAGGGTGGAGGTAATTGATACAGGTTGTTAAGTATTTGCCTAAAATTTGTCACTGAAAGTAATGGCAAACCCGCAATTACTTTTGCCCCAACCTAATAGATTTGATGGTGGTGGGGGAACTTGGAATTTCTCTTAAATATAAAGCAAGTTTCTCCATTGAAGGAGTGGAGGAAGAGAGAAGGTGTATATCAGTTTGTTAGGTCTGCCATAACAAAGTACCATGGAGGGATTGATTAAAACAACTGAATTTAATTTTCTCACAATTTTGGAGGCTGTAAGCCTGAGATCTAGTTATCAGTAGGGTTAGTGTCTTCTGAGCCTTCTCACCTTTGCTTGTGGATGGCCTTCTCCCTGTGTCTTCATTCTTCATGTGGTCTTCCCTGTGTCCCCGCTGATCTCATTTTAACTTACTCACTTCTTTAGAGTCTCTATCTCCAAATATAGTCACTTTCTGAGGTATTGGGATTTAGGACTTCAACGTATGGGTTTTATATTAATATTAATATTAAGAGGGACATACTTTAGCCCCTAAGAAGGTATTTAAAATTCAATTCAAGGAAAGTAACATATTGCCTAGAATGGGCTAGGAAAATGTAAAATTGCAGAGCAGCATTTAGATTAATGTAGTAGACCATTCATAGTTGAAACATTTGTAATATCTATAAGATTAAAAAATTTAAGGGACAATTAAGTTTAAATTTTAGTAACTCTGTGTCGTTTAAATTAAATAATTTTTTTCCTGAAAATATACTCTGTATTCTAAGTAGTCCAGAAAATAAAATAGAAAATAATAGGAATGGCACTAGATTTACTCAGTATGCACACATATTCCAAGTATATTCGTCAAGTGTTGTATATTCATTGTATCAGAAATTTACCTACAGAGGGTAAAAATTAGAAAACTAAGAAAGATGGAATAGATTGGTAGAGTGAGCTTTCTACATCTTTTTCATTCTATGACCCTCAGACTAAAATCTAGTCTGCCAATCTGTAATACATTCTTATATTCTGTAATTAAAGTCTCGTGCTTTATTTGTCTCAGGTATTTAAAACATTGTTTTCACAATTTCTTTGTAGTTTATCTTTAAATTGATAGATAATATTTTCCAGAAATATTTTGATTTTATTTTGCAGTTCATTGTACTGTATTTTGTTTAATTTCCTTTCCAAAGAGAGGGGAGTCTTTTTGGCTTTTTAGAAATCTTATTGTCCATAATTATTCAACATACAATATTTAATTTTATAAATGTAAGGTTTAAAATACATTAGAAAATAAAGTAAGCATTCAGTACATAATTTAACTATGATTTTGAAGAATAATTTTGTTTAGTTAACTTAAGATATTTATTTTGTTTCAGATAAGAAAGTGATAAACAAGTTTTATGCATGATTGTTTTTAATGAGTTTTAAATAAACCAAGTTTTACTTTATATGAGATATAGTTGATTTGGTAAATAAAATCTATCATTTTATTGTTAAATTCATCACCATTGATCACAATATATAGCTTGGGTAGGAGATTATGGTTGCTTGAATGGGAGTGGTATTGATTAATAGGGTAGCATAATTTTGTTAGCTACACAAAGTACAATATTGATAATTTTCTAAAGCCTAAAATATTTATTTGTATTTGGAAGAGTCTATCTCAATACAATATTAAAATAAGTTAAGCAGAAGTCTACCTAAAGTATTCACAAAATTTAAATGCTATCTAACTCAATCACTTTATCTCTGAAAACACAGATTGTAAGCAAAAGTTTGAGAAAAGTACATACATGTACTTTTAAACATGTGTTTAAAGTAGACAGTGTGCCTGATCCATATCATAATTTTTTCTAGTAAATATGAACCATTGTTGTTGTTAAGTAGAGTTTTTCTATTTAAATATCATCATTTAACGAAGCAGCTAGAGCATTTTTTGAACTTCATGGTTATCTTTTATAATAAAATATACAGTAGAGGTAGTAGAGGTTAAAACATTATTTGAAATATTTTTTTTTTTTTTTTTGAGACTGAGTCTTGCCCTGTCACCCAGGCTGGAGTTCAATGGTATGATCTTGGCTCACTGCAACCTCTGCCTCCTGGGTTCAAGCACTTCTTCTGCCTCAGTATCTAGGATTACAGGTGTGTGTCATCATGCCCGGCTAATATTTTGCATCTTTAGTAGAGATGGGGTTTCACTATGTTGGCCATGCAGGTCTCAAACTCCTGATCTTGTGATCCACCCGCCTTGGCTTCCCAAAGTGCTAGGATTACAGGTGTGAGCCACCACACCCAGCCAGCTAAAATAATCTTTAAGAAATTCCAATCTGGTTATACCACACCTCTAATTAATACTCCCCAATGGTTTGTAATTCCTCTCAGAATAAAAATTCTGAATGGGTCTCCAAGGCTCCTGCTCCCACTGTTTCCTCCAGTTTACCAGCCTTTCCTAGCAAAAGGCTCTCTGCCTTTATATACGACTTTATGCATTCATTCCTTTGTCTTCCTTCTTTCTCTTCTAAACCTTATTCATCCTTTACACTTCAGTTCCACATTTACTTCTTCTTTGGGAAAGCTCCTATTGATCTTTCAGCTTGATCATACTTATAGTATTCCAAATTTTTATTTTATAGCATTTTTCAAGTGAATAAATCAAGAATAAGCCAATGACTCAATTCATATTTGTATAGAATCTTATAAAATTAAAAATATAAAGTTTTCTCTACATAGGTAAAAATGAGGATGAAGAACTACCATACTCTGGCTAACTTAATCAATATAGGTGCCTAGCCTTCTCCCCTTACAATTAACATAGGCAAAGCAAAGCCTCTACAAGACTGTATGGCAATAAAATTACAAGAGTAACGAACATGCTCAGTGAGTGAGTGGAGAAGCATTTTACAGTTAGGCTGATAACATGACCCCTAAACCTCCAGTGATTTTCATATATTAAAAAAGAGAAAGTCAATTAAGCTGTATAAAGAATAACTTAAACACATTATCTGTTGTCATGTGGACATAATAGCTGGTTGAATCTGTACTTTTTAAAAGTTATGTAAGTACAGCTTTAGGTCATTTCACACTAGGGGTTTCAAATGGAAAGACAAATTTGCTCAGTGGGAGCTCTTCAGCATCACCCAAATAGTTGAAATACGAACTATTTCCAGTTTCACCAAACAGAAAGTGTTGGTACAATTGCACATAGAACCATTTGTGTGGACTTAACAGTTAAAAAAATAGGAATATTTGTCATCCCCTACATTATACTTCAAGAAGCCTAAATATAACAGAAAGATTGTGAAGTTATAGTATTTTTAGCTTTGACATCAGATATTTTTTGGAAGCTTCACTTTAGCAAATCTTATTTTGTAATCTAATATTTGCCACAATATAATATGTAAGTAGAAAATACATACATTAGTTAAAAACAATAATTTCAAATCTGATTTAAAAAAAATCTTTAGATTGCCAAAAAATGGACAGGTTGCTAAAATATTAAGGCCAATGAATCAGCAATTCAATAGTTTTTCTAGGTTACCATGACAGAAAGAATCATTATCTACTTTGTTCTCTTCCTTCTGTAAACCAAGACTTTCAAAGATTTTGCAGCTTGAAATGCATCCCAGACAGCAGTCAATTTTCAATTTTGTCATCAAGTACAGTTACCAGCAGGATACTGAATGCTGACAAAACACGTAATGATTGCTGCTCACCAAAGGGTAACTGGGATTCTGGATTTCAAAATGTTAAAATATTTGAGATGTGGGCAAAGATCTCATGATGAAAATACTGAAAGCAATTGCAACCAAAACTAAAATTGACAAATGGAATCTAATTAAGCTAAAGATCTTCTGCACAGTAAAAGAAACTATCATCAGAATGAACAGGCAACTTACAGAATGGGAGAAAATTTTTGCAATCTAGCCACCTGAGAAAGGTCTAATATCCAGAATCTACAAGGAACTTAAACAAAGTTACAAGAAAAACAACCTATCAAAAGGCGGGCAAAGAATATGAACAGACACTTCTCAAAAGAAGACATTTATTGGCTGGTTGCAGTGGCTCATGCCTCTAATCCCAGCACTTTGGGAGACCAAGGAGGCTGGATCACCTGAGGTCAGGAATTTGAGACCAGCCTGACCAACATGGTGAAACCCCATCTCTACTAAAAATACAAAAATAGCCAGGCGTGGTGGTAGGTGCCTGTAATCTCAGCTGCTCAGGAGGCTAAGGCAGGATAATCGATTGATCCAGGGAGGCAGAGGTTGCAGTGAACTGAGATCGCACCACTGTGCTCCAGGCTGAGCGACAGAGTTAGACTCCGTCTCAATGAAAAATAAAAATAAAAATAAATAAAAATAAAAAAAGAGACATTTATGCAGCCAAGAAACACATGAAAAAAAGCTCAGCATCACTGATCATTAGAGAAATGCAAATAAAACCCACAATGAGATACCATGTCATGTGAGTCAGAATGGTGATTACTAAAAAGTAAGGAAACAATAGATACTGGCAAGGTTGTGGAGAAATAGGAACGCTTTTACACTGTTGGTGGGAATGTAAATTAGTTCATCCATTGTGGAAGACGGCGTGGTGATTCCTAAAGAACCTAGAACCAGAAATACCATTTGACCCATCAATCCCATTACTGAGTATATACCCAAAGGATTTTAAATCATTCTAGTATAAAGACGCATGCACACATATGCTTATTGCAGCAGTATTTACAAGAGCAAAGACATGAAATCAACCCAAATGTCAATCAATGATAGACTGAATACAGAAAATGAGTTACATATACACCATGGACTACTATGCAGCCAAAAAGAATGAAATCATGTCCTTTTCAGGGACATGGATAAAGCTGGAAGCCATCATTCTCAGCAGACAAACACAGGAACAGAAAACCAAACACCACGTGTTCTCTCTCATAAGTGGGAGTTGAACAATGAGAACCCATGGACACAGGGAGGGGAACGACACACACCAAGGCCCATCAGGTGGTCGGGGGTGAGGGGAGTGAGAGCATCAGAATAAATAACTAATCCATGTGGGGATCAAAACCTAGGTGACGGGTTGATAGATACAGCAAACCACCGTGGCACACGTATACCTGCATGTTCTGTGCATGTATCCCTGAATTTAAAGTATATATATATTATATATATAATATATATAATACATATACACATAAATATGTCAAAATTTTTAATTTTTAAAATTGTTATTAATTTTAAAATTCCAAGATATATATATATATACACACACATATATATAGTGAGAGGAAACCACTTAAGTTTAAAACCAAATTCAAAATACTGTGTCATTTCTACTTAAATTTAGTCAAAGACTTTTAACATTCAAGTACTTTTTACAAATTATAGATAACTTGATTCAGATCATAGACATAGAATGTAAATGGAATAAAACATCTGAAGAAAGAAGTTTCCTTTCTCTGTATATGCTTTTTACTTAATAAACCAATTTTGCTTCACTTTAAAGGGAGAGAGTAAAATTTCTCTGTCCTCCTTCAACCTATTTGCTTTGCAAATGTACTTTATTATAACTTTTAAACAAAGAAAGTCTTCTCATCAATTGTTAGAAGTTTTAGCTTTCCAGAAACTGTGGTTATAGTCAAGTTCTTAAGAGAACCATGCAATTAGGGATATGAATCTCTTCATTCTCTCTACCTGAAGAAATTTCTGATAGAAGATAACTTGGCAGGATAATTTCTATACAAAGTTAATTTCCTATTCAGTTTCTTAGCACCCAATTTTCTTCTTACAGCCTTTAAAGAACACTCACGCATGTAAAGGGAGTAGCCAAGTCCAATGGAAAGTATGAAAATGCTTGTATAAGCACTTGTTACAAGTACTTTTGTGTTGCAGTAGACTGGTCCAAAGATAGTTAGATTTTTAAACATTATTTTAGAAGAATGCAAAGCTCTATAATAGATGAAACAATATGGCTTAAAGGTTAGAATGTATTTGCTTCTCTGAAAAAGTTCTTAAGCTTTTGGTGTTTTTTCTTTACACTTTAAATAAAACTATATGTATCTCACTGCTGTTATTAGAATCAATTTGTTAACTAACTAAACTGAAACTAATATTAGAGATGGAGTACTTTCTCAACTTGTTAATAAAATGCTTACGGTAGCATCTAGTTTTTTTCTGAAAAGATATGTCATTTTTCTGTATTTGAAGTTGTGAATTACGTAAGTAGTATTAGCTTTGTTAATCATAAGAATACAAAGCTTCCTCCTCTCATCCCTTGTACCTGGTATCAATTTACAGATATTCCTATTCATAGCATAAATTTTTTTCAAAAAGAACCTGTCACAAAATTTCAGTCTTTTTTATTCTCTTTTATGTCTTGTGTTTCACCTCCCTAATATGGCCAGAAAGAACTGAAAACAATCTAATACTCATTAGATTATGTTCATGTTCATTCACGTGAACTTCAGGGCTTTCTTAAATGGTATTTGGGTAAGAGCTATTGATGTACACATTCATAATACATTTCTAAATGCTTTATTACTCCCAGGAGTAGAAGACTTTGACCACTGGGTTAATGGTATGCCATAAAGAAATATAATATTGGGTTGGAGTCTTATCGAAGAAAGGTTATACAATATAGCTTCTTTTTCTTGGACCTATGCATAAAACAATAAAAATTACACATTTCTGATAGGTTCAGTTTTAATCTTAATTCAATTTAACAAATATTTATTGTGCACCTACTATATGCTATCTATAATATTCAATTGAGTCAAGTGTACTTTTATCTATTAAGAAAATTATAATGTAAAATAATAATAATACATGTTAAAGTATGAATCACATGGGCAAATTGTAGTACTAGAGTATAGAATCATTACAAACAAAAGGTGATGAGAGCCATAGAAAGAAAAGGAAACTAATATTTAAGAGCGCTTCTAGGCTGGGCATGGTGGCTCAAGCCTGTAATCCCAGCACTTTGGAAGGCTGAGGCGAGCAGATCAGAAGGTCAAGAGATGGAGACCATCCTGGCCAACATGGTGAAACCCCATTTCTACTAAAAATACAAAAATTAGCTGAGAGTGATTGTGCGCGCCTGTAATCCCAGCTACTTGGGAGGCTGAGGCAGGAGAATCACTTGAACCCGGCAGACGGAGGTTGAAGTGAGCTGAAATCAAGCCACTGCACTCCAGCCTGGCTACAGAGGAAGACTCTGTCTCAAAAATAATAATAATAATAAATCATAAAAAAATAAATAAATAAAAAGTGCTTCTAAATGCCAGGTATTTTAGACTTCTCTAGGTAAGATGAGGGCACATCTTTCTGGATAGGAGAGAAGCAGTGGAGATAGACATGCTCATGTGAAGATTGTTGAGTACTTACTATGTGAACAAAAATTTCAGGTAGAGCATCAAAAGAAGTTTTGTGAAGGCAGCGGCAGTTCATATGCTGATGAATTATGATTTGTAATTTGTGACACTTTCAAACTGACAGAAAATATGACTTGTTTCTTTCACATTTCCCAGCTTTGTCTTTTGGTGTTATCTACTTTATTGTGACTCCCTATGATTAGACAGGGTTGAAAGCAAAAACTACATTGTTCCTATCCTGAAACAGAATTAGGGAGACAAAAATCCTCACCCATCCCATTCCTCAGGTAACCCAGAGCATACAAGAATCCTCTCCACTATTTAGAGTGAATCATAATGGCAGTAGTAATAGAAGTAGTAGTACTAGTAGTAATGAGAGTATTCAAATAAGCACAGTTGCCATTTATTGAACTCTTAGTATATGCCCAGGAATATGCTCACATTGATTACATCATTATTTATCTTTACATTTCCCCATCAGGGTATGTTTTATGTCAAATCATTCATAAGTGAAAGAAAATAACTCCTGCTAGATTAAACATACAAGACAAATTTGTTATTAGATAAGGGGATGTTTCATGAACCAGAGATGGTCAATGTAACTGGGCCTCAAGAAGGGAGAAGCCTCAGGACCTGACAGTACATTAAGAACTCAGGAAGGAGACTCCCTCCGTCTCTTATCTTTGCTTTTCTCTCTATATCTGTAGCTTGACTTTCTCTATTTCTATGTATGCATGACAAGAGAAAGGTAGTCACTTTACAGCTTCAGGAGACTAACCAACATTAATTGCTATCTCTCAAGCCCCATTCTAAATTTTTGGGAAAGAATATATGACTATAAGAGCTTGGATCAGATATACAAAACTAAGCCAAAAAAAAAAAAAAAAAAGCTAGTATATCAGGTTCACTTAGAACACATATGGAAGAAGAGTGCTCAGAGAAATAAATCATGTGTGCATTCTCCAGTGTAAGAATGATAAAAAAAAAAAAGAGAGTAAGTAATTTGTCCAAGTTCACACAGCAAAGAAATGGCAAAATGTGATTTTAAATACAGATTTTTGTCTGAGTGGTTTTCATTGAATGCTACCCAAGTAGCTCTCGCTGAAGTCTGTTGACTCTTGTATTAGTTTCCTACTGCTGGTAGGAAATGATCAAGTAGCAAGTTGCCATAAACATAGTGCCTTTAAACATAAATTCTTCTGATGGTTCTGGAGGTTAGAAGCCTTAAGTATGTTGTTAGGGCTGTGTCACTTCTAGAAGATCTAAGGATCATCCATTTGCTTTCCTTTTATTGCTTCTAGAGGCCACCCACTTTCCTTGGCCTGGGGCCCCTTCCTTGCACCATTCTGACCTCTGCTTTTGTCATCACATCTCGTTCCCTCCCTAGAATTCTCCTGCTCCCCTCTTAAAATAACCCTTGTGATTGCATTGCTTTCACCCAGGTAATGCAGAATAAACTCCCCATCTCAAAATTCTTAATTTAATCAAGTCTTTAAGGTCTCTTTTGCCATAACATATTCACAAGTTCCTGAGATTAGGGTGTAGACATCTTTGAGGAGGCCATTATTCCAAGTACCATGACTCTCTAGAGTCTAGTCTAAGTAATTCCTACTTAGTGCTGCACTTTGGGATTTACATTTTAGTCTTTTTACAATATCACATTCTACCCGTTTCTTATTATTTTTGTTTATCTGCGATGATGACTTTGACAAAAAGTACTATTTTTTTCTGTTTCATCTTAAAGTTACTTGAGATTCTGCCATGCTTATAAGAATTAATATTTCTTGCTCCTGATAATTCCCAGATGCTTCATTTCTAGTGTAACTCATTCATTATTTGAGATGGACTTTGAAACAGAGTTCTAATTTTGACAAAGATGAGGGCAAAGGATGCATTAAATTGGAAGGATTTTTATGAACAAAGCTGCCAGAGCAATGTAAACATGGAATACAAATAGAAAAGTCTGTTATTGAGTCTGTAGGGGTTATGTAATGGAAGGATGAGAGAGTTAAAGTAGATTGGGAGCCATATCATACGTTTTTTCAAACTGATCTGTAATGCATTTATGTAATATGATTGATGGGAAAATGATAATTACTCAAAATTAAGCATTTTACAAATCTATTACTTTTAAATGCGTTTTTGTGTGGAAAAGGCCCATTTAGCTACTTAGGAGGCTGAGGCAGGAGAATGGCGTGAACCCGGGAGGAGGAGCTTGCAGTGAGCCCACATAGTGCCACTGCACTCCAGCCTGGGCGATAGAGTGAGACTCTGTCTCAAAAAACAAAAAAAGTTTGCCATTCTTTATGTACACATGGGTTCTGCCTCTAAAATTTCAAACACGGTCTTTTAAAAATAATTGTACTATTTATTGTTTTGAAACAGACACATAAACATACACACACACACCACCATCAACACATTAGCAAGACCTCATGCAAGGCTGGATGTAAAACATGGTTGGAACACCATAGACATATACTCTTAAACAAAGGCTTGCTTATTCTGCTTATACCATTCTGTAGTTCTAATGATTTTTAATAGTATTAACTGGTTTTCTCAATGTAGGTATTTGTCTGTATGTAAAGTGTTAGTGGTTACCCAATGGGCAAAATATATACTCATTTATTGTATTCATTTTGAGTATAACTATTCATACTTATGTAAACAAAAATAAACTTAATTTTACTGTTATTAAAAACCAGCTATGAAAGTATTTAATGAATACAAGTCAACGCTGGAGCAAAAACAGGTTCCTTGAATTTGAGCTCACAGTCTAAATGAACTATTTTGGCATCCACGAGATTAAAATGATTAAATTACTTCTCTCCTGTGTCTTATATTCACATAGGAAGTTTTGTACTTTGCTCAACCACAGAATACTTTACGCTCCAGAAGGGGGAAAAAAAAGTAATTCCATAGCTAATGAAAGGGACATTGTGTTCTGTGTAACTTAATGTTTCCTCTAGATTTACTATTTTAGAAAGGGTTAGAAATGGAAAGTATTAAGCACTAGTGACTTACAATGACATCATTCTGTATTTAAGAAAATGTGTCCTTACTATTTTACCAAGGCTGTCAAAGTCATAGAACTTTATCTAATTTTATTTTTTACCTTAAAAATGAGAGTTCTTAGAATTTTTATATTTGATATGCATTTTCTGAAGTACGATAAAATGTAAGTTTAAATATTTAGGCAAATTTAATTGTTTTGCTTATGAAAATTTTCCCAGTGTACTGTGTTTATAAAAAAATTCCCACAATATTTACTGCTTATTCATTTATGTAAGTGACATTTAATGAGTGCCACATATTTTATGTCAAACATATAAAGATACATAACATATAGATTTTGTTCTAAAGAGTAAATGTATATACATGTAAGTATATAGCATGTATTGAGATAAGTGATGACAAAGACATATACAAATGATTCAGAAACACCAAGTGGTGTCACAACAGGTTTTCTTGTGGCAAATATGTTAGTGGAGCTTTAGAAGCTTAATTGACTCTGAACATTTGGTCCCTTTAAGACAAGATTGGACTTCTCCCAGTTTCAGCTCTCTCTGCAAATGCTTGGAGCAGCAAACTGCTAGCATTATGAACACAGCAAGCTTCCAAAGGGAGGACTCTAGCCTGTATAATAGCATCGACTCACCATTGATATTTCAGAGATAAACACTGACTTAGTTATCTATATGGGCAAACAAAGAATAGATGAATAAAACCCAAGGTCACTTTATAAAAGCCACTAGTATTCAATTCTTTATATTATTTAATTCTTTCAATGCTTTTCCTCACTAACTCACTGACTAAAATTGACCAACAGAATAAAATGGCATCATTTATCATGGTGGAATTCTTAGAGTCTTTTAAAGGATCTCTAAAACAATTACATTTTGATATAATGAACATTTGAAGTCTACAGAGAAATACTAGAATAATGCTAGCTCCAGGATCTTACTGTATTTAGGTTTTGGCACAGTCCTGGTGCCCATCTGTACCATCTACCAAAAGGCCTGCCACTAAAGGTAGATCTAGGTTACCTCTGCTTCAGCATTCTCAGCCCAGTGGAGCCAACTACCATAACTCTCCATATTGATGAAAATAAGTCTAGTTTATGTGAGAACTTTTTGAAACCTAATATATTGATATGAAGCTTTGTTACAACAGTACAGAGTTAGTTGCAATGCCTTTGAAATATTTCTCTTTAACTTCCAGAAATGCACCACCATTTCTGGTGAACCTGATCATTTTTCTAATCTAAATTATTTCAAACTCCTTATCTCTTACATACATTCTTTTATACTTATACCTATCATATTTTAGCCAATAGGATAATTCTCTTTATACCAGAGTATGAAATATAAAAGTTCTATAGGAACATCAGGGGTAGTACTGTGAGTATTAGAATTGGGTTTGATGTTAGATTGCAATGACTTGGCTCCAGACTGCCTACATCATACGTTTTTGATGAATTCATATTAGTTTATGATAGCAATAACCAAGACAAGTATAGTTGTGCTATATTACTTATACATGCTGAATCTATGTTTGGACAAAGTGAATATCAGTCCAAAAAATGTAGCATCAATTGCTGATTGATAATGGGCAAGATAATTAGAAAGCTTGCTAAGGCTAAGTAGGACAATTTAATGAGTGAAAGCTGGTAATAAAGGAACTTGGGTTGAGAAAGACACAGTAAATGGATGAATATAAAGAACCGAGTGCTAATACAGAGCATTGATTTGATTAAAGCCTTACCAGAAAGTTCACAGACACAGAAGATTACAAAATGTGCATCACTAAGGTCCTTCTTGGCTGGGAAACATTTCATTTAGCAAAAATAATTATCATAAAAGAGTGTCAAGACTTTTTGACATAAGGCCTGAGAAATACAATGACCAGAGACTTTCATGACCAAGAATTTGGTGGGACTTAAATCATAATTTTAAATGTCTTTGTCTGGTCTTTGTCTAGTCTGGCACACTGTGGCTATAGACTTTTTGAACCACATTGTTAGTATCAGAGGAGGTACTCATGTGGATATGTCCCTTTCCAGGAGTATAGATATGTGGGTGATATCCATAAAATAGATAGCACTGGTGGTTCTATAAGCTAAGTATTAGTGTTCTTTCTAGTAGTGTTAGGCAGCCACCTGTTCAATTCATCTAACTCTCAATCCACAGATTTGATGAGACACTGTAGTCATAGATTTCAGTGTTAAATGGGCATGCTACAATTGGAACAATTGAAATGACTGATGGAAGAGGAACTGTAGGATGAGAGAGTTCCCTAAAACCTTGTACTTAGGAGCTTATCATTTCCAGTTAGATTATTTGACCCTGCCGATATTACTTATCTGTGTCTATGACAAGTTTAATAAGCAGTTACAAGATTAACACACATAAATATAGGAAGGTCTAAGATGCCATCATGAGATCAGAGATCACAGGGAGAGCAAGAAAAGAGATTGGGACTTCAATAAAAAGAGATCCTATGTCTGGTAGAATGATGAATAAGAATGTGGAACTGGGTATGGAGAGACTGGTGAGCAACATCTGCTAAGGTATTGGAAAAGCAGGTGAAGGAAAAGCAGGGTGGAGATTCAGGATTCACAGATTATTTTTATGGATTTTTCATATATATATGTCTATACACACAGAGCTAGCTATAAAAGCAAATTATTCTGTATTCAGTTATGTATTTATTATATAATTAAACTACAACTATATGTATGACTGTGTGTGTGTGTGTGTGTGTGTGTGTGTGTATATCCTTTCTTTAGCCACTGAGAGCCTAGAAGCAGTGACACTAGTAATAGTATATCCACTGGATATCACTCTTCATTAAAAGAAGCCAGGGTTCCTTGGAGAAGTGGTTGAAGTGGTTGAACTGGAGCAGGAAAAATATAAGATGAATCTAGAGTATTAATGTGCTTAAAAAGAAGGAAAAAGAAAGAAAAGTAAAGATGGATGTCAAAAGAACATAGGAACCAACCTGGAAAACCTCACAATGGCTGAAGCTGGAACAATTTGGGCAACAAAATCAATTATGATATTCTGGATCATAACCCAAATAATAATACAAATATCTGAATCAGACTAATATAAATAAATAACTGAATAAAGAAGTAAATGAGAGAAGAGACAACTCTTCCTTACAGAATAATTACAATTAAAAATGTAGATGAAATGAGGAAAATAGGAAATCCTCATTAGAACGTCACAGTACTAACTGCTGCAGGCAAGACACAAGGAAGGTCGCTAAAATTAGTGGGTAAAAGTTTAAGGAGGAATGGAATATTTTCATAGTCATAAATGATTTCTCCCTAAAATACATTAATTATAAAGAAAAAAACCTTTTCAGTGGAGAAACCTGGCAGACACCACCTTAACCAAGTGATCTGGGTAACTTATCAAATCATGAACTCCCTACCATGATGTACTGAGATGTGATTCATTTCTGTGGTATCCTTCCCAATAATGCATTACCTCAGTCTCATTATGAGAAAACACCAGAGAAACCCAAACTGAGTTAACATTGTACAAAATAACTGACTTGTCCTTTATAAGTATCAAGGTCATGAAAGGCATGGAAAGGATGAATATATACCACAGAATAGAAGAGACTAAGAAGATATGACAACTAAATGCAATCTGGGATGTTGAATTGGATCCTGAGAAAACAAAAGGACATCAGTGGAAAAATCAGTGAAATCTGAATAAAGTCTATGGTTTAGTTAATAACATTATGGCAGTATTAATTTCCTAGTTTTGATATGTGAATCACAGTCAAATTTTAATGTTAGGGAAAGCCAGGTAAAAGATGTATGTAAACTCTGTACTGTTTCTGCAAATCTTCTGTAAATATAAACTAATCTGAAAATAAAGTAAAAAGAAATGTGTGACATACAAAGAGAAGCCACTTTATGTGTCATGGAATTGTGAAAAACTGCTGTTTAATCATTAGTATTAGGATGCTTTTGATAGCAAGTAACAGAGAAACCAATTTTTTTTTGTCTTAATGACTTATTGAAAAGAAGAAATCTTGAAAGTAGGTGATGCGCAATCAAGATGTCATTCAAACATGACTCTAGCTTCTTTTCAATTAGATTCTCTTTAGTTTAGCCTTCCCTCTCAAGCTGCTTTACCCTCAACCTGGTGATGAGAAAACTGCAAAATTTTCAGGTCTATCACTAATGTCCAGGGAAAGAGTCCTACCAATTGCTGTCTTTAAAGAGCAAGGAACTTTTTTTTCCCAGAAGTTCTCTGGAAAACTTAGCCCTCCCCAAATATAACTGGAATAAATTGGGTTGGATACTCATTACTAAGCAAATTGCAGATGCAAAGTGAATCATTCAGACCATTTATTTTAGCCTTGATTTCTAAGAGCAATCACTGGCCAGCAAATTCTGGCTACTATGCCCACCCAAGAGCTGAGGATGGGGTGCTGAGCTATGTGGGAGCTGGTTTAAATAGACAGACTAAAATCAGGTTCTTAGAGAGGGGAACTGGGTAAAAGGAATGAGCACTGTCCACAATAACATATTTTCAAAACAAAAATCATACATGTGATCTGGTACTAATGAATATTCTAATATGGGAGCAAAGACAGACTCCAAAATTCATACCCTTCCAGAAAAACCTAGGAAGGTTTGCGCTCATCCTCTCTACAGCACAGCACTATAATTATTTTGGCAATCTGGGGGAGACCCAGTGGGTTAACTTATTAGTCCTTTAAATTCCAGCACTGATTAGTCTGATCCTTTTCCACTTGTTTCCTTTAGCAGTCTTGGAAATGGTTCGTTTGTTTACATATATTTGGCACATTTCCCATCCCTAATTTGATCACCTGCACCTGGAAAGTCCTGGTAATTTCATTCGAAAATTCAGGTGCCCTCATTATGGAACAAAGCATTAAATAAACTTCCTGCTGGCTGCAGAAATTTAAATTGTTCTCACGTAAGCACTTCACCTTCTTACACACTGAATGTTATATGAAAAGCAAACAAAAAAGTGTCTTTTGACAGAGAGCATAAAAATACTCCATGCTATCTAGAGAAAAACAATCTGTAATTGGAATGAGTTGGCAAAGTTCTCCATATTGGCATAATTCCCCATATGGAAAAGCCTCAATACTAAAGATGCTGGTGATAGTATTGTAAAAAAGTACAGAGCTGGTTTGTGTACCTCCAAATATAAACACTCTTTAACCAATGTGAAATGAAATATTTTTATATATCTTATCATTTGAATATAGTTTAACAATTATTATATGAAGGTAATTATAGTTATTCAAATGCCATCAAAAGAAGCCAACTTTCAGTTACACAGTACATGTTATGCTATGTATTTCTACAGTAAAATTGAAAAATATATGGATACACTGCTCTTGCATTGAGGGCCAATTGGATACATATCTGTACATCTGAACTCTCTTTTATCTCTAGACCCAGGCATCTTACTGCTTGTTGGATTTCTCCATTTGGATAAACCTTGACTGCCCAAATTCAGTCTGTTTAAAATGAAATTCATTACAACACAACCCAATCCTGTTTCTCTCTTCCATCTTTACTTTCAGTTAAGAGCACCACTATCCTTATGATGGCCTCAGTCTATAAAGTCCAGGGTCATCTCTTATTCTTTCTCATTCCTTCTCAGCCTCTACTCACAGGTTCTACGTGTTCTGGATTGTATTTCTAAATATTGTTTTGATCTGTGCTTTACTTTCCAATCCTGCAATGACTGTGTTGTTAGAGCAGATTATGTATTTCTACCTGATCTCAACTCCAAAAATCTTTCTGCCTCCCCCAGCACACAACACACGCACACGTGCACACACGCACACACACACACACAGAGCTTTCAGAGATAATTACAAATATATAAATTTTATTTTCTGATCTTGCCCCTCCACACTTCAAATGATTTTATGCCCTACTACTAGCTAGTAACTAAAGTTTATTGGCCAGTTGTGGTGGATCCCACTTGTAATCAAAGCATTTTGGGAGGCTGAGGTGAGAGGATTGCTTAAGCCCAGGAGTTTGAGACTGCAGTGAGCTGTGACTGTGGCACTGCACTCCAACCTGGGCAACAAAGCAAGACCTTGTCTAAAAGAAAAAAAATGTTTATTAAACAAGGTCTTTCATAATTGGGCCACAGACTACCTTAGCAGCTTACTACAATGAATACTTTTCAGATCTCAGCTTGATTTTATTCATGTCCTCCTTTTTAAAACACTTGCTTCTCTCATCCTCCAAGACGCCTTTCTCTCCTATTTCTCTTCCCTCTGGGACCAGGCTTTACTTCAGTTGTTTTATTCACTCCTTTTATTTTAGTTAGCACTTTTATGGCAATTACTCCCAAATGTGATACCTTCAGCTGAGATATTTTTCTGCATACCAAACCTATGTATTAACTGCCTATTACTTAATATGTCTTCTTGCATAGCAAATTGAACCTATCACTTTCTTCTCTCCATTTAATTTGTCCCTCGATATGCAATCATCAAATATTCATAATTTTAACTCCTAAATATTACTGTAATGTTTGAAAATGTTTCAGGTCTTTTAGTTTGATCTAGATAATGGTCATTGGTAGAGGATAGGTGGAAAAACAATATAAACTTAGATCTGTTATTTTAAAATTACATAAACCAAAAAGACTACTAAAAACACAGAATAGACTCAATAGTACTTTAAAACCTAGAAATAATTTACACTTTGCAAGTACAGCAAACAAATTATTACCAGCAACATATCTATTAGCATAACCCTAAGTATAGATTTATTCATTTTATCTAGCTTCAATCCAGATTTTAGCATGAAGTATGTTTGATATTGAATAGTAATTCTAACAGTAAAATAAGATGTGTGAATTTCATTATTTTATATGTAAATAACATTTAAAAAATAAAACCATTACTATATGCAGTATTTCTAAACCTTATGGTAAAGAATTTTTTCATTATACTCTCCATAAACTGTTAAAATATTCATTAATATATAAACACCATGCTATTTTAATATACAAATACTTCTGAATATTGCTATTCTCACAATTGGAACAAAACATTACACTTACAAAGCAATGTTATGGTTGTATTTTTTGCATGACTATATATGCAAGCTAGGTTTCATGTTATAACTGGATCAAAATGCTTGATTTAAAATTATATAGAAAAATTGATGTGAATACATAACAAAAAGTTAAATCCTCACTCACCCTGTCTTATTTGCTGTATTCCAGTTGTTGTATCAAGTAGAGCTCTAGTTTGGTTTCTCAGGGCAAGCGGCATAAGAAGTCTGCACTTACTTAATTATTTTCAAAGACCCTTGAAATACAAAGATAATTATTTGCATACTTTTTGCAAAAGTTGTACGTGTTTATTTTGTTCAAACCATATGAGATTGCCCATCTGTGAATATTTTGCCTACAAAAAGTGGCAGTTTCATATGGTTCTTACATAATTTTCTCCTATTCTATTAAATTTACAAAAACTATTTTCTTAATTTATATGTATAAAAACCATAAAATAGAAATGTTCAAAGAACATTTGAATTCAGCTTTACCAAATTGTAGCTAAAACTATTTTTTGTTAATATTGTATCATCTATGGTAAATATATTTATTGATGCATAAATATAATAAATTTTATGTCACCTTTTATTCAAACTTGGAGTTGGAATGCTGGAAAAATTCTTTAAGCCATATACAGACTGTAGCATTTTAACAGTAACAAAATTACCATACTATAAAAACAATTTTAATTTGTTACTGGCAGCAGGTCCCATGATATCCTATAATCCAATAAAGATTTTCATGTACTCAAAATACTTTAAAAATAAATAATTCTGAGAGTGTGTTTATATTTTGCTTATCTAAATTTTTTAAATGTTATTTCTACTGGCAGTAAAACTAAACATTTACTTGTCTGTTCCTTAAAGAATTGTTCTTTTTTTTTTCTTGCAAATAACTCTAAGATAAAGTTTATAATGTATGAATGACATTAAGAAATAAATTAACAGAAAATTAAAACTTCCTGCTTAAGAACGAGTAGCTTAAAGCTTCATTTTACTAATGGAAATAATTCCTATTTCATTTTTACTAAAGTATATAAAACATTTTTCTTCATGTTTTGTATCAGTTAAGATGCTTTAAACTTCGAGTAACACGGACATCACAGCTAACAATGAGTTAACATATGGGAAGGTTATTTTAATCTCACATTCTAGTAAAGCAGTAGTTTTGTGGTGATATTAGAGATCCAGGTACTGTCCATGATTTCACCTTCTGATTCTCTGTATGCTAACTTGTACTCTTAGACTGAAACCTTTCAGAAGCCCAATATGTCTACAGGCATCATAGCTAGACAGCCAGGTCCAGAAGAAAAGGAAGACTGTTTCTTTCCATGCAGCTAAGTTTTCTGAACAAGAAAATCCCTTCCCCTTATCCCTCATTTTAATTGGACAGAATTACATCACATATGTCTGGCAAAATCAGTCATGGGCTAGGAAAGGGAATTATCTAATTGGCTTTAAATGATCAATATTCTACTTTTTAGTGCTTGTCTATACACGTAGCAATGGTGAGAGTGAACACTCAAACAAAATAGGGGTTCTGTTATCAAGAAAGAAGGACGGGCCGGGCGCGGTGGCTCAAGCCTGTAATCCCAGCACTTTGGGAGGCCGAGACGGGCGGATCACGAGGTCAGGAGATCGAGACCATCCTGGCTAACACGGTGAAACCC
>NC_045441.1:88798151-88842333 GCF_002776525.5 Piliocolobus tephrosceles
AAAAAAAAAAAAAAAAAAAAAAAAAAAAAGAAAGAAAGAAAGAAGGACGGGGCAATACCTTGCTTTAGGCAACCTAATGTTTCCAATAGTCATCAAATATATTTATGCTCCAGATTTTGCCAATGAGTCTATGCATTTTTATTTAGGTGAAGAAAACCTACATAAAATGTTGTAAATGAATCTGGGTTTTTAATACTCTATTCTTAATATCTCTGATATAGAAAGTTGCCTAAAATGATACACAATAAATCTGAAGTTTACTCTAGAAAACAGAATAGGGACTATGAGGGGAGAGCACTTTCACTTTTTAATTCATGTTTCTAGGTGTCTGACATTTTACAATGAAAATGTGTTACCAATTTTGTATCTTAAGAACAAAACAAAATTGTGTTTCCTAGTAATGTAGTATACAACAAAAATGATTGCAGTAAAAAGAAATACAATTTCTACAATTCAAAAAAGAAGAATAAAGCATATAATTTCAGACAGTATGCTATGATATATTGATCTGAGGAAGCCATTTCTCAAGGTGTGGGAAGTCTATCCCTGGACATGGTATACAGAAGTTTGATATTTAATAAAAGTATTAAGGTTTTTAGACCAAGCATACACTGCTGAGTCATTTTGAAGCCAGGTATTTCTGGATCATTCAGATTTGAATGATCCAATATAGTAGTCACTAGCCACATGTGGCTACTGAGCACTTGAAGTGTAACTTTAGTCAAAGTGAGATATGCCATAGAGTGTAAAAACATACTTCATTTCAATAAATAAAAATATCTTATTAATAAATTTTGACATTAGTTACATATTGAAATAATATTTTGGGTAATATTGGGTTAATAAATCTATAATTAAAATAATTTTCATCTGATTCTTATTCATTGATTGTTAATGTTGCTTGCAAAAGATGTGAAGTTTTAGATATGGTTTAAATTTGTGGTTCACATTATGTCTACTTTATGGCTCTGGTCTAGATGTCTAATGAGTGGGGAAGGTTAGATTGCAATCTCTGTAAGAGCTGAGCAGGCCCATGTAAAAATCAGTGGCTGACTGTGCTTGGTTTGAAGTTATATCTGTGAAACTCGAATATTTAATTCTCTCAGGAATAAGATTAATTTTTAATCTCATAGATAATTATACTCTGGATAGATATAATCTGGATAAATAATAATCTCAGGTAGGAAAGAAACTCTGAAGAAACAAGGGAGGAGTGTAAAACAAAAAAGGAATAATTATTTGTCAGAAATCTGAAGAAAGGAATAGTGTTGGGAGTAGCAGGAAACCCTGCCAATCAGATTACCTTCTGGCCTAGCCATCATAATAAAGATGGACTGAAATTATAATTAACTTAAGAAATTGATAATTGGCTGAGCCAATGAAGTACCCAGAGCTGAGGCGGAACTTGATGCTAATCTAATAATTAATTGAACACAGATGTGAAGGAGAGCTCTCCTTTCCAACTCATGCGCTTCAGCTTAGTAAGCAGTCAGAGATGAGGGAAGTGACACCACCACCTCCTTAGGAAGTTTCAAAAGGTGTCACCATAGAGACTCAAGAGCTTTTCAGGCTCTCTTTGGGGCATCTAAGGAGCAGCGTGCTATAGCCAAAAGATCTCCCAGGAGCTTCAGGAAGTAGCCCTAGGGATTTGGGGATGAGGTTTCCAGATTATACAGCTGTGCTGCGGGTAAGCTTTCATGTTTTCTTGCTTTTTATTATTATGACTCATTACTTTTCATGCTACTGTGATTCAAGGTAAATATGAACTACTGTTTAAAATATTTAGGAACAAAATTAAATCATTTTAAGGTGAGTAGGATAGAGGAAAAAGTTCTAACACTTAAATTTTAAGCTATTTGGAAATGCATCTATAGTAATGAGTGACTTCTGTGATCTACTTTACTACTTTGAAGTATCAACAGATGACATTGCTCTAATATTCAAATTATACACTGGAGAGTCTTCACATTAACTGGGCATTCCCTCTTGCTCTGACCAAGCCATGCTTAGATCACTCAGTACTGCTTTAGAATGCGTTTCTTAATGTTCACCTGCCCAGGCTTTCAACTCCTCCTCCTCCTCCTCTTTCTCCTCCTCCTCCTCTTTCTCCTCCTCCTCCTCCTCCTTCTTCTTCTTTTTGAGACAGAGTCTTGCTCTGTCACCAGGCTGGAGTGCAGTGGCACAGTTTTGGCTCACTGCAACCTCTGCCTCCGGGGTTCAAGCGATTATCCTGCCTCAGCCTCCTAGTAGCTAGAATTATAGGTACGCACCACCACACCCAGCTAATTTTTGTATTTTTAGTAGAAACAAGGTTTCACCATGTTGGGCAGGATGGTCTCAATCTCCTGACCTCGTGATCCACCTGCCTCGGGCTCCCAAAGTGCTGGGATTATAGGCATGAGCCACCGCGCCCAGCCTCAGCTTCTTTAAACATATGATAATCAAGTATTATATCCAGCATAAAAACAGAGAAACTTTAAAAATCATCAGGTAAAAGATTATTAGTATAAATATTGTCAGTTTTTACACAAAATATAATTAATTTAAATATATAATAAATTAATCTAGTGATAACTGAAGTATAAAAGGTTATAAAAATATAGAATGTACTCCTGCTTAAGAATACTATTTAAATATTTTAATTATATAAGTAAATCTCGAATACCTTATTGGTTTGAAAAAAATTACACAGCGTAGTTGCATATCTTGCCACTGAAATTCATCTTCATTCCTTTCATATAATCATGATTGTTAAACATTTTATATTTATACTGTCATTTTTCTGAACAATATTATATATTTACAAATATACTATCTATAATTATGGGTATCTATAATGTATTAACACAACCATATATCCATAACTTTTTATATATATACAAATAGTTTTTAGTTTTTTCCTAGTCTTTTTTCTAAGTGGGGTCATACTGTATAATAATGATGTATTTGGGAACTGGAATTTCTGTCCACAATGTGTCTGCGAGTCTTCCCGTGTCATTACATCTTGAATCTACTTAATTCTTTTAAAGGGCTGCTTAGGTTTTCATAGTATAGATAAAACATAACAAATAACATTCAACTTTCAGGAAAGTTGATGAAAGCAATGTGTTTTACTTTGGAGAGAATAAACTGTATTTTTTACTGTAGAGTCTGTAAGTTTCCAAGGGTTTCAGATTTGAGAAGCTGATGTGTATTTTCATGTCCCTTTATATATAAGGAAACCATGTCCAGTGAGCATAAAAACTTACTCTAAATCGAACAGTTTGCAAGTTGTGTGTTGATACCTGACTATACTTGGCAGCCTTCCATTTATGTCAATGAGCTAAATTACCAATGTTAGAAAAGGTTAGTTTTTTGAACTGAATATGTAGTTGTGATAAAGCACTATCCATGATTGAGGAAAAACCTTGAGCAAATACCTAATAGACGTTGTGGAATATAGATTGTGATTTTTATCAAAATAAAATTGAATTGTGAATTCCGAGGTGTCTAGAAGAGCGTGGTAGCAACTATCCAGCATCGGCACAGTTACATTGTTCAGACTAATTAGCATTTTTGTGGTAAAAAGTCATGTATTTAAAAAATCTATTTAAGTAATGTCTTCCTTTTGCAAAAAAAAAAAAAAAAAATTGAACCCAACAAATTTCACCTGAAATTAAAATGAATTATTTTTAATTCCTCAAGGTTAATATTTCAAAACACATTGTATAGCTATGCAGCCTGAAAAGAGAAGTAACATAGACATACCCCTAGTCCTTCTTCTTCTTGCCTTCTAAAGAAAATTCAGAATCTGCCAGCTTGGCTCCTGGTCCTCTGCTAAGCTTAATCAAGGTAATGGGTAGAAAAAAACATAGATGCCAGGAGTGCTAGATTGAATTGGAAAGGACAACTTTATTTCTAGAAGAGTAAGGGAATACATCCATAACAGAAGGGAAGAGAAGAAAGTTTCTAAAATGTGGAACAATAACAGGTTTTGTAGACACCTTCTGTGTAAACCAGGTAAGGAAACAAGGAGAAATTTTTGCTGTACATTGTGAATGGAATCTCTTTTGGGGATGTAAAAAAGACTTTAGTTAACATTGATAAACCTGTTATGATATTTTGAATATTAAAGTAAAGAATAATTTGAAAAACTAAATTTAATCTAACAAAGAGTATTTAACATGCAGTATAAAGTGTACCATTAGGTGAATAAAATTAAATAAAACAGCTGGAGTAAACAAAAAACTATCAAGGAGAGAGATAGAAATTATTGTAAGGAGAAATACAAGTACATTACATATTTGTTCAAGAAGCCTTAAAATAAATAACAGGAGAGGAGTTTCAGTTGGAGAGTAATGTGATCTTAAATATTTCAACATAAGAAAGAAGTCACATGATGAAACTGAGTTGTGAAAAATTGAATCTTTTCACAGGATACAGGACAGATATCTCTGAAGAGAAATAGAAACTATCTCAGAAACATATTAACATGAAACAGGTGCAATTAATTAATAAAGGGTTAATTATTTCCTAAATATACTATTAAATACTAAAATTTTAAGTCAATAGATAACAGAACTTAAGACTAAGGCATATAATAGAAATTTTTTAAACTAATTCAGATTTATTCCTATGAGTTATACTAAATGTAAAATAAAATTAGAAATAAGCTTAACCAGGGTAATGGGTATATGTAAAATGGAATTAGTGGTATATTCTATGTAATTTGAATCATATACCCTTAATCTCTGAAAGTTAGATACATGAATGAGCAATTAACATGATTCATAATACATTATAATTCTATTTTCTATAAACCTCAATACCATAATATTGGTATAGTGACATTTGCATCAGAAAATTACGCATCAATAAAAAAGGTTTTTCTACAATTATTCCAATAAAATTATAGCTACCACTGAACACTTATTATATTCTATGAATTTACTAAGTTCATACTAAGATACATATATTAACTCATTTGATTCTCAAGTAGCCCAAAGAGTTATCTACTACTTTTACTCCTATTTTAAAGAAAAGAAAATTGAGACATACATTAGTTCATTAACTTGCTTAAGTCACCCAATGTGTCAGCTTGTCTGGGTTAAGGTATGCCCAGATAGCTGGTAAAACATTACGTCTGGGTATTTCTGTGAGGGTGTTTCAGGAACTTAGCATTCGAATCAGTAGACTGAGTAAAGTAAATCACCCTTACCAACGAGAGCAGGAATCATCCAATCCGTTGAAGTTCTGGATAGAACCAAAAGGCAGAGGAAGGTGAATTCCCTCCTGTTCTTGAACTAGAACATCCACCACCCACCTTCTCCTGCCCTTGAACATCTGGACTCCAGATTCTTGGGCTTTTGGGCTCTGGCGACTTACACCAGCAATTCTCCTCCCCCTCCTACCCCTCCTTCCAATTTTCATGTATTGGATTGAAAGTTATACCACAGGCTCCTCAGATGTAACTCAGATTGAATTACTCTACTGGCTTTCCTGGTTTTCCAGCTCGCAAATGACAGAAAAACTTCTCAGCCTCCATAACTGAGTGAACTAGACAATTCCCATAATAAGTCTCTCTCTCTTTCTCTCTCTGTCTGTTTCGGTGTAGTGGTTCTGTTTCGGTGGAGAATCCTGACTAATGGATTCCCCAAATGAATTCTCAAAATTCTAAGTGATGGAGACAGCATTTGAATCTACGAAATTTAGTGCAAAAGCTTATACTCTTAATCACTACTCAACAATACCTTATTCAGCAGTTAATCCAAACTTTTTGTTTTTTTTTTTTAGACAGAGGCTCACTCTGTTGCCCAGGCTAGAGTGCAGTGGTGCAATCTTAGCTCACTGCAACCTCCACCTCCTGTGTTCAAGTGATTCTCCTGCTTCAGCCTCTGAGTAGCTAGGATTACAGGCATGAGCCACCACTCCTGGCTAATTGTTTGTTTTTTTTTCCAGTAGATATGGGGTTTGGCCACATGGACCAGGTTGGTCTCGAACTCCTGACCTCAGATGATTTACCCACCTTCGCCTCCCAGAGTGCTGAGATTACAGGCCTGAGCCTCGTCTAATCCAAGTTCTTTTTAAAAGCCAAAGCAAGGTTTATTTTTAGGAGAAAACAATCTCTCTTTAAATGTACAACTTCTAAGACCAACTTGATGACTTTTAAGTGGAAGACTTTCATCCACGTAACTTTTTCTATGCTTTGCAGATAATGAGGGACGCTTGTCCATATGCCCTGTAAAATGAATTGGTATGCCAAACCTACAGCACCTTGTTATAATCTAATAATTTTATTTACATTCCCTATATTCTTCTTATATATTCCTGGTGAATAAACTGAAAACTAAGTTTGCTTTAACTTTCTAGAGGCACTACCTAATTTCTTACAAGCCTCAAATTGGTTAAAATTCTAACTTGAGTTTGTGAATATATATATACACACACACATATGCACACACACACACACATATATGTATATATATAAATCTTTAAAGAATGTTTGACATATATATTTGTACTGTTGACATTTGCTTTCTGTGATGATATTGTGTGGAAAGTCTTTAAGTTTCTCTTTGGTAAACTTTAGAAAGGAATAAAACACAAACTGAATTCTGAGAACTTCATAGTAACTAATTCTCAGATATATATCTATTCTAGCCTTTATTTTATAGCCTGCAATGTACAAAATGCAGAATCACAGCTATTCTGGTAAGCATGAAATCTCCTATACTGAAAGAAACAAGGAAACTGTGTACTTGTCATTTACTGTCTTTTCTCTGTCTTCATGCATCTATGACCCTTTAACTTGAATATAGCAATTTTGGAGTTCAAGGAAACCTGGAGTCTGTACTTACATTGTTGACTATAGAGATTATTTCCTTTGCCGGAGCATGCTGGGTAATGATAGACTGTACACAAGGAAAGGAAAACCTGCAGATTTTTATTATAATGTTGAGAAAGATAAGTTTAGTTAAAGAAACCTCTATTATAGTCCCTTCTTCTGCTTGTCTTGGTCTTCAAAAGAGAGTCTTATGATTAAAATAGCATGCCAAATCTCTTTGGCTGCTTTAAAGTGATATAAACCTAACATATTATATTAATACAACTAGAAAGAACCTTCAAGAGTTTCCAAACTTTATTACTCTTTTGGCAGTCCCAAATCCATCTGAGATCTAATGAAAGCTATACACATTCTCCCTAGAAAAAGGAACGTTTCTTTTGGATTGGCAGGGATTCAGGAACCCCCAGGTGTCCCACATGGTTCAGTAATGCCAGATTCACAACTCCTAATCCAGCCAATGTAACTGTTTCATAGATAATAAAAATGATTCAGCAAGATTATGACATGGGGGTGTATGTCCAAATTATCTTGTAAATGCGTTTCTATTTGCATATACACATGTAGTAATACATTTGCTGGCTATAAAATATACAATTTGAACTCAAGTAATTCAGTCTATGCCTCCTTTGTCATAAGGATTTCTTCTCTCAGTGTGTCTCTTAAAAGAAAACATTTGTCATTGACTTTAGGCTACACTAGAATGATGTCATCTAGAGTTTCATAATTTTATTTGCAAAGACTTTTTTCCAGTTAAAATCACATTAACACATTCTGGGATGTGCATGTGCGTATATGTTTGGGTCAGGGGACACCATTAAACCCACTACCCCAAGTTACCATTTATTGATCATTTGTTGAATGATCAGGCCATTGAATTAGTATTTCTTCTGAATTTACCAAAATTTCATGAAATAAGTAGCAAGGCAGGTCCCACTACAAATGAGGGCACTAAGAAGCATAGAGGTTAAGCAACTTTGTAGACTTCACACAGCCTAGTCAGTGTTGGAGTTTTTGCTTGACCTGTATTCTCAGCGCTCAGGGCTTAATAGGAAAAGCTCAATTTGTTTCCCAAAGAAAACAAAACCAATGATGTCCTTAAAGTCCTCTTGGGCTTTGTGATTTAATAAAATAGAAAATGTATTAACACAAATAGCTAAGATACAGAATAGAAAGCACATACAGTGAAGAGAAATGTACATAAATTGTTTAGAGAATTCAGAAGCAGCTGATTTATCCAGCCATTTATCAATCTGCGGTGTCTTAATATCCTAATACAATGAGGCTGACTATAAATTCGTCATGTAATATTTTATCTCTGTAATACTCATAAATACAAATCTCCACATTCTGGAATAAAGGGCATTCAATCATTCGCTTACTTACCATTGATGGAGTATCAGACAATTGTGCTTCAAACTCAGGATATATTGATAAAACAAAGCAAGCAAATGCTGGCCCTTCTTTATGGAATGTACGTATGGTGGGAGAGACAGACAACAAAGAAACAAGAAGGCAAATATGTAAAACGATTGCTAATTTTAGTGAGTGTTATGAAAACTATGGGAGGCTCTGGTAGAGAAAAGTGAAGGAATCTTTGTTTAGGTGGGATGGTGAGAGTGGTCAGGGAAGGCCTCTCTGTAAATGGGATACTGTTGCAGAGGTGGAAGCACAGACAAGGACTTACTCCTGAGAAGAGCAAAGAAACAGCTGTGCAGATGGAAGGAACAGCACATGCAAATAACTCAAGGCCAGAGAATGTTTAGTGTCTTCAAAGAACTGATAAGGATTAGTATTGGGAATGTCACCTACTATGACCTAGGCAGGGGCCAGGGGATGTCAACTCTTGCTCACAGTAAGGAGTGAGAATTTTTCCCAGTAGTAAGGCAAAAACGCTGCAAGACGTAAACAGGGAAACAATATAACTGAGTTTTTTTGGGGAAGATTGTGTTTGCTGTTCTAGGAAGAATAGATTGGAGGTGACAAGAGTGCAGGAGAAGGGACCAGTGAAAGGGCTTTGAGAACATGAAATTATCTGTCAATATTCAAACTTCATTTAAATAATGGCTTGACTCATGTATCTAAAGATTACACTTACATTTTTTTTTAAAGTTTACATCTATTGTCAATATTACAGGAACTACCAACTGTAGCTACTCTGGGGAGAGACACTGGCAGGAGGAAAGTGGGGAAGGCGTAGTGGGAAAGCTTGCTTTGCATTATATGGCTGAACTGCTTGGAACGTTCTGAGCCGGTACTTCAACTGCTTCCTGAGACAGCATCCAACACCACCTATTAAAGCTCTCCAGCATACCAACTGACTGAGAAATAATACATGTTTTAGTTTTCTACCAGTGGTATTTTTTAGAAATTAGTGTACGAGTCCTACTCATTTTATAAATCTGTCAATGAATTATTAATTTGGAAATAAATTTATCAAATATTGGGTTCTATAGATACCACAAGGTCAGCTTATGGATGTTAGACAACAGGCAGAGTGCACAACTTTTGAGTCTGGTCTTTGGCATTCATTAGCTGCGTAACTTGGGCAAGTAACTTCTTTCCAAGATCATTCCCCACATTTGTAAAATGTTTGTTATAGCTGTGAGAAAGAACATATGAAAAAAAGTTTTATTACATGTATATTAGTAACATTGATTTTTATGGTTAATATAAAGCAATTTTCTTTGATTTTAATCCCCTTCTTACTTAGAATAGAAGTTAGAATGCTGTAACATGCAAATAATAGAAAATACTACCTCAACTGGATAAAACAAGAACATTTATGACCTAATTTCGCACAAAATCCACACATAGGAGGCTCCAGAGTACGAGAGTCTAGTCCCCCTTTGTACACATTAGCTGTGTAGGCTCAACAGTGTCGCTGAGGACTCAAGTTCTTTCTGATTTCCCAACACCTATCCTAAGCTCACTCCTCAGAGTCCTCCTAGTCACAGGTTGGCTATGGCAGCATCAAGCATCATACTCACCCACGCAGGCATAATGAACATTTTTGAAAGTAGAATTTATGTCATCTTGAATGTATCTTTTTAATAATGGGGGACATTTTCAAGGAATCCTCCAGCCAAACTTCTTTAACATATCACATGAAAGACAGAATTTCACATATCAACATCTAACCAGTTCAGAATTGTGTCATATGTCAACATCTAACCAGTTACTGACAAGAAAATGGGGTTGTTATAATTGGGTGAGAACAGTAGATATTTAGCTCCTGAGATGGGGATGGAATGGAGTGGCTAGCCAAATAAATATGAAGGACAAGAAGAAAGAAGAAGTGAACGAATGGTAAGCAGATAAAAAGCAGAATCTGCTACAGGAGAATGCCCCCAGCTACTTTTGCTCTTGCACGGGGATTGATTGACAGTTGATTTCGATATTGCTTCTCCTCCTTCAGAGACAAGCCCTTTCTCAACATCCACTCACATCTTGAAAGATGCCAGTCCCCAATGGAAAGAAATGATAAGTGTTTTAAGTGATGAAAATGCTAATTATCCTAATTTGATCATTACACATGCATACAGATATCAAAATATCACACTGTACCCCATAAATATGTACAATAAGCTTAAAAAATACTAGTCAAAGTTTTCTAAAAACACATCAGTTTAACTCCACATAGTCTTAGAAAGAATTTAGACCTACATAAACATTACACAAAAGGTCTATATCACTTGATTAAACAATTCACTAATAAATGGGCAGAGATTTATGAGGACACCTGTCAATAAGTAATTTTAATGTTATCAGAATTTTTATATCAAATTCAGAAAAGTAATGTTACTATAATAATATAAATGATTAATCCAGACAAGGAGATGGCCACAAAAAGTAAAGCACATTTTAAATTTTGTTTGTATAAACATGTCTATATACATGTATATATTTACATACATATACACAAAAAGTGAATGAAATATTTTATTTTTTGTGACTTATATTTTCATATTTATATGTGTATTTGTGTTTGTATATGTGTATATATAACATATAAATGAATATTTGAAACATTTGTTTCATTATTATGTAAGAAAGAAAAAGTATCTAAAAAAAATTCAAGGGAGAGATTAGCCATATTCCTGTAGTTGGGCAATCTAATTCCTCCAGCATCTACCAATCCAAATAGATACTAAATTATTTTGATAAAATATTGGTCATTATTTTCCTGCTCTGTGCTGTTGGGAAGTTTTGCTTTCATCAGCCATTTATCCCAGAGATTTTACCTTTCCAATTTGAACACTTGATCAGAGGTACAACTGTCTACAGAATGGAATGGCTCCTGATTCTCAGAACTTCATTCAAACAGAGGAAAAATGTGGTTTACCACCTTATTGTCTTGAGGAGTCTAAAACAGAGCTGTAATTTGTGTCTTAGGGCCACTCACGTGACAAGTTTCAAATTCCACTGTTTATTAGGAGTATGGTCTTTTAATCTCAATTTTATTTTAAAAATAAAAATAAAATTTTAATTTTCTGTTATTTTATTAGTTCATTAATCATAAATGAAGCCTTTATTAGTTTGTTATTTATATGTATATATTACTATTTATTTTTATTTAGATATATTTGTTTTAACATAATTTTATTTTTATATTTACATTTTATTGACATTATAGTCTTTCTTCCTTTTGTATATGGGAAAAATGCTTGCATTTGAGACTGCAGTAGAATGAAATATTCTCTCCATGACTTGAAAGTTAAGGGTTAGTGTAGAATTATGATCCCTCATTAAGCCTACCTTAAACACTTCAGTATTCTTTAGAAGTGTAATTCTGTTTCTTTTAGCAGCACATAAGGAAAAATAATGTTAGTATTTTGCAGTTAATTCAATTACTTTCCACTTGTGAAAATGGTGACAGGATTTCCTATTGCTCTGAAAAGCCGTCCAACCATTATCCTTGATTGGCAGTATAGAAAAAATTCTGCTTGTGAATGAAATGAAAACATTGACTGTACACTCTGACAGATTGTTTTACAGGGAGTTTTAGTCCATTTTCTGATACTCTGACTCCAGTAGTAGTTAATGATCAATTGATTAGCTAATAGCTTTGATCAAATTCCAGATTGAAATTATCACTTGCAGCGATTTTGAAGTTATGTGATGTCATTTTATACCATATTTATTTTTTATTTAAGCTACTGATATGTGCAAAATTGCTTTTCTATGATGCAAAATTGTTTATTAAATTGGGAACACTAAAAAATAGTAGTTTAAAAATGTACACCTTTTAAAATGCTATACCAGTTAAATAAACATACCATTAAAATGTTTAAAAAGTATGTGTAGCTAAAAACCCAGTAGTATTAGTTCCTCATTAGGACTGGTCCTTCAAATGGGAAAATTGATAGAGTTCACTTTTACAAGAAAAATAATTAAAGTTCCATGGCTATAAATATTACTATGGGCACTGAAGTGATCTGCTGCAATTGTGTGTGGACCATTGAAAAAATGGTTTGTAATTTTTACTGGTGGAATCATACACAAGGAGCAGGTATTTGGAAAATATGTGTTGAGTTTTAGTTTTAAAGATCTGTGAGGAGTTAAGGATATTAGTTACGATATGGATCCCTAGACAGATGCTGAATCTTGTGAAGTTATGTCTTAATTTCACTTACCATATAGAAAGTAACACATACTGATGCTACTTTTGACAGCCTAGGATAATACGCCCATTTCAAAGTAGACATTTATGAGGTTTAATTTATGAAATTTTAGACTACTGAATATTAATTTACCCTTGTTTTAAAGTCCTAGTTCATCATCTAGGGAATATAAAGAACTGCAATAATAAAGATCTAATATGATTTTTGACACGAAATTCAACATATTAATAGCTATGATAATCTTAAATAAATTTTTTGGTAACTGTATTTATTGAACAGATATTCACAGCATTTAGTGCCTTATATTTGTTTGGAAAAGAAGTTAAAAATTAAAATAATATAGACCTTATCTACCTTCAAAGCAAATAGGAGAGGGTTATATAAATTGACAGTTATGGTTCAATGGCATAAGTACTATGATATAGAGGATTAAGGAAGCATGGAAAATAAATTTATCACGTGGAAAAGTCAAGGAAGACTTCTTGGAGATGTTTTGTGAACTGTGCTTGATGAGTTGGAATTAGCTATATGAAGGAGTGTTGGAAAGTGTGTTCTAGACAAGTGGAAAATAATCAGTAAGTTACAACCAAGAAAAGATCATAGTCTAAATTCTGAATTTAGGAATAGGTAGTGAAAGTAAAGAGGTGGGGATGCACGTGATAGATAGCAAATGACCAGAGTATACAGCATCTTTTGAGAGAATAGAAATGAAGGAAATGATTGAAAGGTAGCCATCTAGAATGATTCTATCGTTTCTAGCATTTTAGGTAAGGTGAAGGTGATGGAAATGAGGTCAGTTTTAACTATATTACTTAGTTTGTAGTAGAAGTGAGTAATTCAAGGAAGGTAAATTTGAGAGAAATTAATAACTTAAAGACAATTCAAACATTTTACAAATAAGAAATAGAAGCATCAGAATATTCTTTCTATTTGTAAGTATTCCTATCAAGTTTTACAAATAATTTTGGATAAAGAGATTTATGATGTCATCGACTTCATTATCTTATCAAAGTTCAGATTGTTGTCAGTGTACATGGTTTTGTTTTTGTTTTGTTTGCTTTTTTAATGGAATTGACACGTAAAATTAAATTGATTGCTGCTTTAGGCACAGAGTAGAGTGTGCTTTGGTTGACTAAACTGAGCAAAAGCAAGAACATTTACCATGTTCCCAAGAATGACTCATTCTCTCAGGAAGTTCATTCATGGCTAGTTTTCCAAAAACAAACATAACAAGCCAGATTTATGGGCTAGTATTAGCTACTTTTCTACCTAGCCAATTAAAAAAAATTCAATAGTTTTTGAGGTATAGTTGGTTTTGGGTTACATGAATAAATTATTTCATAGTGACTTCTGAGATTTCTGGGATTTTAACCTTGCTATAGTAAATTTGAATGAAGAAAGAAAAAGAATAATTGTCAAAGTAAAAACTTGTTTCTAGAGTTTTCTTTCAAATCTACATTATTATCAATTAACTGGGACCTGGTACAAGTCATTTTGCATTGACCTAACATTGCTAATAACAACATTTTCTTTTTCCCTTCTTTTTACCATGTACCAATGGTTGTCTTGCTACAAGTGAAATGCAGAAATATCTGCCAATATCAGTGGGCCAATTTTAATCATAAGTTGACTTAGTTTATTTCAGAATATACTGAACAGTTATACAACCCTAAATTCTACTGATGTGATAGACAATGATTTCTTTAAAACAAATTTCTCTAAGATTTTTTAAAATTTAAGTACTTTTGAATTTGAAATAGATTGAAATTTTTAAAAAAGAATACCTAAAGTTGTTCTGCTAATCAATCCAAAATGAGATTGTCACACTAAAGCATCTTAATTGTACAAATAGATTGCACTTACATCGTTTATTACAAAATACCTAGTTTATGCATAATAAATAACCAATCATTTTTAGTTTTAAAAATTTTCTGCCCTGATAGATTTAAATACAATTAATTAAATAATGTGTCATTTTTGAAGCCTAACATAACTACTCAATTCAACATGTATCTGCAAATAGTTAAACTTTATAATAGAATAATATGTTCTCTCTTTTGAAATCTATACATCTTAATAAAGCATGGCCACACTTTGCTCTCTTATATTAAATACTATAATATCAATAGTTATTAATTTAATTTCTATATATTTCTGATTAATTCAAATCATGGTACTAACTGATTCCAGAACTTCTGTAATTTTTATTATTCAAAGACTTGCAAAGCTCTAAGTTTAAAGAGCTTTCTAAGTCTTTTATTATGTCTATATTTAATTGAATTTAGGCATAATCATTTCTATTTTGAAGTCATCTGCTTTTTATTATAGTAAGTCCTGGATTTCTTGGTTTTCTCTTCTTAGTTACAACTGATTCTACTAAGAGAGGGAGTTTGTTTGGGAGTAGTGGTGTAGTATAAGAAAATAAATATTTTCTACCTTCTTTTTTTTAATAACCAGTTTTTTCTACCATTTGTTTTATGAATTTTTAAGAACAAATAAAACAATTTTCTGTGTTGGTCAGTGCCTTTTAATAGACCAAATTACAGATTCTATCTTTTTTTTTGAGATGGAGTCTCACTCTGTTGCTTAGGCTGGCATGTAGAGGCATGATCTTAACTCACTGCAACCTCCGCCTCCCGAGTTCAAGCTATTCTCCTACCTCAGCCTCCTGGTTAGCTGGGATTACAGTCCTCTGCCACCATACCTGGCTAATTTTTGTATTTTTATTGAGGTGAGTTTCGCCATGTTGGCCAGGCTGGTCTCGCACTTCTGATATCAAGTGATCTACCCACCATGGCCTCCCAACGTGCTGGGAGGATTCTATCTTTTATTAACTACAATAGTATAAAAATTCATTGGCATAGCAATGTTAACACAATATAGCCATTAAGCCAAATTAAATATCAGAAATCTAAGAAAACTCCCTGGTGGTAAATGAAACTTTTTTTTTTTTATCATTTAATACTGTATTTTTTAATTTTTTATTTTATTTTATTTTATTTTATTTTTGTTGAGACGGAGTCTAGCTCTATCACCCAGGCTGGAGTGCAGTGGCCGGATCTCAGCTCACTGCAAGCTCCGCCTCCCGAGTTCCCGCCATTCTCCTGCCTCAGCCTCCTGAGTAGCTGAGACTACAGGCGCCCGCCACCTCGCCCGGCTAGATTTTTGTATTTTTTTAGTAGAGACGGGGTTTCACCGTGTTAGCCAGGATGGTCTCGATCTCCTGACCTCGTGATCCGCCCGTCTCGGCCTCCCAAAGTGCTGGGATTACAGGCTTGAGCCACCGCGCCCGGCCAATACTGTATTTTTTAATGAGAAAACTCTCACAGTCATAACTGGATGTAAATATATTCTTCACCAAATCCTAGGAAGATAGAAATTCTAAGGTAATATTTTTTCTTACATGTGCTAACAATATGAGTTAATGTTTAGATACTTTTTAAATTCTGGAAGCTATTTAGATTACACACGGTTTCTCAAAATGAATGTATTTTAGATGACTTTATTTAAAGGTAAAAAAGAGTCATATCAGAGTCGAGATAAAATTGTAAATGAAGACATTTTTGCTATTGTTAAATATAAGTGTTATGAGATTATTTATAACTATGAAAAATAATGTATTAAATTACTTTCAATCTTCTGAATTGAGAAATATTCCTATGACTTTGTAATAATAATAAAAAATCACTTTACATTCTCTCTCCTAGAGCCAATTCTCCTCTATTAGTGCTTTAAAACCTCTAACATCTATCTCACATTTCATCTGTGTTTGAAATGAGAATTTGCCAACACTTTATTGTCAATATCAATTGCATCCAGTTTGGTATATTAGAGGATTATTAGAATATAATTCATTTACGCAAAACATTACAAAATATACATACAAAATATAATATTACAGCGATTTCTCCTACTTATAAAATAAATAAATGTGGTATTGATGAAATGGCTACTCGCAAGACTTTTGTGAATTTTATGACCACTAGAACATGTCTTGGAGATTACATTATCCCCTCTGGTAGCATTTTGAGTCTTGATAAGTTACTTACACCCTATTATTCAAATTCTAACTTCAGGTAAAAGAGTAATGATTATTGAAAGCATAAACTTTCAAAACAAAGGAAAAACATGCAACATATGCTTTTCAAAACTGTCTTCAAATTTTTGGTCTCCTTGGACAAAAGTAGCGGTATAGATCAATTGGTCGATCTGTCTATCTATTTATCTGTTTATCTCCAATCTGTCATACAGGCATATCTATCATTATCTGATGATACAAACGTTTACATAAAAATTTTAATCGTGATATTTATATTTAAATCAATGTCTAACTCTGGTGTTTTGAGTAGTGATTAGGTGGATGATATATATACATATAAGTGAAGTGCATATAAATCTTCCATTGCATAAGGGAGAAAGTGTTGAATCAAGTTTACAAATATTGAAATGATATAAAGCAAACTTATTACCATGATGGAAATTATTTGGAATTTTAGCTGTTGATAATTATTGTTAAATATAGATGAGTTGGCTGGGCGTGGTAGCTCGCATCTGTAATCTCAGCACTTTGGGAGGCCAAGGCAAGTGGATCACTCAGGAGTTTGAGACCAGCCTGCCCAACATGGTGAAACACCATCTCTACTAAAAATATAAAAAATTACCCTGGCATGGTGGCATGTGACTGTAATCCCAGCTACTCAAGAGGCTGAGGCACGAGAATCGCTTGAATCCAGGAGGTGGGGGTTGCAGTGAGCCAAGATTGCACCACTGCACTCCAGCCTGGACAACAGAGTGAGACTCTGTCTCAAAAAATAAAATTAAAAAAAATATAGAGAGATAGATCGATAGACAGATGAATTATGCTCTTTTGACATAGCCATTCTTACACTTTCATCTTGGATATTGAAAAGAACATACATTTGCATGGCAAACTGACTCATAGAAAAAGATCAAGAATTAGAAAATGCTTAGCAAGTTGTAGTCATTCCATGCTTATATATCCTGTGATATATAAGCATGAAGTCGTTTTAGAAACAGAAAGTCCAATTTTAGCTTGGCTTATTACTGCCCACTTTAAAGCCTACATTCCCTGTCTTTCACTGTAACTAGCATATGAGTTATTCAATATTTACATGTTTGCAATTTTCCAATAAAAGGTTGATAAATACTGTCTTAACTCAGTTGATAGATAAACTTCCAAAGAGTACTGTTAAAAATGAAAAATAATTGAGCAAGGTATTGCATATATGCTAACAAACATTTCAAATTATTTTAACAAGATGCTGGTTATGAGAAACAAACCTTTGGATAGTTGTCATCTGCATAATTCTTACAATTCACTTTTATACTTTCTAATAGATTTGTATGCCTCTGTATATATGCCAATACATATTATTTGATAGTCATATGATATCATTCACTTGAATTTCTGTTTTCTTTGTAAACTAATGTAGCAATACATTGTTTGAAAACTTAAAACTCTGCAATACAACAGATACTTCACCACCTGAGTGCTACATTAACAAATTTTGTTGTGTTTTAAATTGCTCAACTTAACTAGTTGCTTACAGGTTTGATGCAATTATACTCTGAAGGTCACAGTATATGTATCTCTGTCCTTCCAAAAAGGAGTTATAGATTGGTACTTTTCCTTATAAACACAGTAAAAATGTTAAGATTTATTTTCTTTTTCAATTAATCAAAAGCTAGAAAAACCAAACGAGAGAGATGGTACAGATCTTTGGTGTTCAGAAAGAAGGGACCCACAGCTTACAATATGATTTAATGACCAGTGAGAGCAGATCTGTTAAAGCTGTTCCAGATAATTATGAACCCAAGGGCTGACATAAAAATAAACAAATAATTTCTTTTTGTGAGAGCTTTGTATCTTCAAACTCAAAATGGGTAGAAAACATAAATATTAGTAACATGTCAAGCACATTAAAATGACTTTAATAAATACTTGTTGAATTTAATGTGGAACCAAAGAAAGTGTATCCAATAACACTTAAGTAAAATTATTAAATAATATTTACTTGATAAAAATTGCGTCGTCTTTTGTCTCTACAAGATACCTTGTACTGAGAATCTCATAGTCATGGAATATAATGCCTGATCTTTAATTTGACCCTATCTTGTGTGCAGGTAATACTGTGATCTATTTCTATCTAAAGAGCAATTTCAAGATGTTCCTCCATCCTTCCTGCCACTCTCCTTCAACTGGGGGTAGGTAGTGGGAGTGTACTGTTATTTTGAGATTTTTCAACAAATACAATTTGCAGGGTAAAAACAAACTTATGATGAATTGAACTTATTAAACTAATGCATATTTCAAAGTGAAGTGAAATAGTCACCAATTCTGAATCCCACATCTAAACTAAATCAGCAAGTAGAAAAATAAATAAGCCTAACTTGTTTGATTTCTCATCAAAAGAGACAGTCTCTAATTTCCATTTATTGTTCATTGTGTCCATTAACTTATGTTCTATATAAAACTACCCCAAAACTTAGTGACTGAAAACACCTCAGTTACTTTAGTTTGTGGTTCTGTGGTTGAACAGGCAATACTTCTGGTGGGTGATCTCTGCTGGCCTTTCCCATGTGACTGTGGTCAGCTGGCTGTTGGACAATCTAGAATGGTCTCTCATACATGTCTAGCTGTTGGCAGATGACTGACTGTGGATTATCGGCTGAACCACCTCAGTTCTCCACATGGCCCCTCATTCTCCAGCAGATTAGCACTGGCTTGTTCACTGAGTGGTCACTAAGGATTATAATCACAGAAAGAAAGGGAGACTCTCAGTAGCAGATGTGATTAAAATCTCTTCCTCTAGTGTTTGCTTTTGCCTCATCGAGCAAAGAAAATCACATGGCTACACCCAAGTTTATGTGGGTAAAGAGTACACAAAAGTACAGATACCAGGAACTGAATTATTGTGGCTCTTTTGCAAACAATCTACCTTAGTGTCTCTCTCTCTCTCTCTTTTAACGTTTACTACTCCTTATCTCTTTTTCTCAGGGTATGGCCTCACTCATTGTGTATATTTATGTCTTTGGAATCTCTTCTTCATAACAAAGATTTCTCTCCCCTGGGTCTATACTGTATCATTTTCTTTTACTTATTCTCATTTATCCTACAAGAAAAAAATTTAAATTCAATATTTTCCAAACTCTAGTAATGGCATTTGACTATCTGTTGCTTTGTTCTTCAATTTTAAATAGTGCTGGAAACAAACTTGAGATGTCCTTCAGACAGAATTAGCCCTGAGTGATTAAAACTCTGCATTAAGATTTTTTGATGCAAATCCTTCAGGATTTGGTTAGCATTCATATTTAGTGAAGAATTGGGAGAAAAAGTCGAGGCTAATAGTTGAAGATCAAATTGCAGTGTTAATATTTGCATATAAAAACATTAAGCACTTACACAGATTAAAGAGAGCATATAGTTTTGAAATTTACATTTTAGTTCATTTTTAATGCCTTTCTCAAAATGTTAATATTTTTATAAATGATTTTCAGTAGCTAGTAATAAATTAGAGCTTTCAAAAATTATTTCATTCTATAAAACGCTAAAGAAAAAAATATAAAGAATTAAATATTTTTCTGATAAAAATAAAAATCCAAGAAGAGTATAGTATCTGATATATAATAAGCAGTTATTTTTATTATCACTCAAAAAAACTACAAAGAATACCATGAATCGTCTACATGTAGACATTTCTCTATTTATGATTAGTAGTTACCCTAAAAAGGTAAGGCAAGGAAACTTACACAATAGATATTAAGTAATTTGAAATTCCCTATTTTTGAAGATTTAATTGCAAATAATGAAGAAAATTACAAAGATGTTTATTATTTATGCTTCAATAAAAATGTCTTTATCCTCCTGTTATTTTTATAACTGACCAGATAATTTCAGAATAGTGATAGAAACAAGCAAGATATTTTTTTCCTCCATTTCCAGAATTGCAAACTTTGCTGGACAATATCAATGTTTTCTATGAAAATTTTAAAGACAAATTATACATTTGTATATATGTACAAACACTTTGTCATAGGTTATAAATTTCAATTTTTTAAAATATGATAGTGTATAAAAATATTAATTTGAATATTAGGATAGTTGAGAAAATACTGAAGACAATAAAAATGACAATGACACTGTTTATGTATTTTATCAATTTTTAATCAAATTATTTGTTTTTTGCTTGTTGACATAAGTTCCTTATAGATTCTGGATATTAGACCTTTGTTGGATGCATAGCTTGTGAATATTTTCTGTCTGTAGGCTTTCTGTAGGCTGTAGGCTATATGTTTACTCTGTTGATAATTTCTTTTGCTGAGCAGAAGTTCTTCAGATTGATTCAGTCTCACTTGTCAATTTTTGTTTTTCTTGAAATTACTTTTGAGAACCTAGCCATAAATTTACCAAACCTGATATCCTGATATCCAGAAGCGTATTTCCCTGTTTTTTTTTTTTTTTCTAGTAGTTTAATACTTTGAGGTTTTACATTTAGATCTTTAATGTATCTTGAGTTAATTTTTGTATATGATAGAAAATAGATGTCCAGTTTTATTCTGTGTGTACAAGCCAGTTATTCTAGCACTATTTGTTGACTAGGAAGTCCTTTCCCCATTGCTTATTTTTGTCAACTTTGTCAAAGACCAGATGGTTGTAGCTGTTCAGCTTTTTTTTTCTGGGTTTTTTATTCTGTTCCATTAGTCTATGTATCTGTTTTTTGTTTGTTTGTTTGTTTTATTTTGTTTGTCTGTTTGTTTTGAGATGGAGTCTCGCTCCATCACCAGGCTGGAGTGCAGTGGCATGATCTCAGCTCACCGCAATCTCCACCTCCTGGGTTCAAGCGATTCTCCTGTCTCAGCCTCCCCAGTAGCTGGGACTACAAGCGCCTGCCACCAGGCCTGGCTAATTTTTGTATTTTAGTAGAGACAGGGTTTCACCATGTTGGCCAGGATGGTCTCCATCTCTTGACCTCATGATTCACCAGCTTCGGCCTCCCAAAGTGCTGGGGTTACAGTGTATCCATTTTTGTACCAGGACCATGATGTTTTGGTTACTGTAGCCTTATAGTATAGTTTGAAGACTGGTAATGTGATGCCTGCAGCTTTCTTCTTTTTGCTTTGGATTGCTTTGGCTACAGTAGCCACTTTTTTTGGTTTCATATGAATTTTAGAATTTTTTTTTCTACTTCTGCAAAAAAAAAAAAAAAACTGATGTTGATATTTTGATCACGATAGCATTGATTCTGTAAATTGCTTTGGGCAGTTTGGCCATTTTAACAATATTGATTCTTCCTATCTGTGAACATAGAATATTTTTCCATTTACTTATGTTGTCTCTAACTTCTTTGAGAGGTGTTTTATAATTCTCATAATAAAGATCTTTCACCTCCTTAGTTAGATGTATTCCTAAGTATTTCATTGTTTTGTGGATACTATAAGTGGGATTGTGGTCTTGATTGGCTCTCAACTAGAATGTTCTTGGTGTATAAAATGCTACTGATGTTTGTACATTGATTTGGTATCCTGAAACTTTACTGAAATCATTTATCAGTTCTAGGAGCCTTCTGGTGGAGTCTTCAGGGTTTTCTATGTAAAGATTCATATTGTCAGCAAAGAGAGATAATCTGAATTCTTCTTTTCGTTTTTGGATGCCTTTTATTTCTTTCTCTTGCCTGATTCCTCTGGCTAGCACTTCCAGTACTATGTTGAATAGGAGTGGTGAGAGTGGGCATCCTTCTCTTGTTCCAGTTTTCAAGGGGAATAGTTCCAGCCTTTGCTCATTCAGTGTGATGTTGGCTGTGGGTGTGTCATAGATCACTCTTATTATTTTTGAGGTATATTTTCTCGATGCCTAGTTCGTTGAGGGTTTTTATCATGCAAGAATATTGGATTTTATCAAAGACTTTTTATCACACCTGTGGAGATGATATGGTTTTGTTATCAATTCTGTTTGTGTGGTGAATAACATTTATTGATTTGTGTACATTTAACCAAACTTGTATCCCAGGAATAATGCCTACTTGATCATTATGAAATAATTTTTTAATGTACTGCTGGATTTGGTTTGCTAGTATTTTGTTGAAGTTTTTCTATCTATATGTTCATCAGGGATATGGGCCTGAAGTTTTGTTTTTTCATTGTCTCTCTGGAAGATTTTGGCATCAAAATGATGCTGGCTTTGTGGAATGAGTTAGAGAGGAGCTCTCGCTCAACTTTTTGGAATAGTTTCAGTAGCATTTGTATGAGTTGTTTGTATATCTGTTAGAATTTGGCTGCAAATCCATCTGACCAGGATTTTTTTTTTTTTTTTTTTGGTGGGATTTTATTATGGATTCAATTTCAGCTTGTCATTGGTCTTTTCAGGTTTCCACTTTCTTCTTAGTCCATCCCTGATTCACACAACCAGGAGGTTGTCTGTTTCCAGGAATTTATTCATTTCCTCTAGATTTTCTAATTTGTGTGCATAGAAGTATTTATAATAGTCTCTCAGGATCTTTTTTAATTTTATTTCTGTGGGCTCAGTGTAACGACATTTTATCATTTCTGATTGACTTATTTGGATCTTCTTTTTTTTTTTTTTTTTTTGTCTTTGATAATCTAGCCACAAGTCTATCAATATTGTTAATTCTTTCACAGAACAAATTGTTGGTTTCATTGGTCTTTTATGTGGACTTTTGCATCTCAATTTTTTTCAGTTCTCCTCTGATTTTAGTTTTATTTTCTTCTGCTAACTTTGGTGTTGGTTTCTAATTTTTTTCCTAGTTCCTCTAGGTGTGATGTTAGATCATTAGTCTGAGACCTTTCTAACTTCTTGATAAAGGTATTTTGCACTATGAACTTTCTTCTTAATGCTGCTTTAGCTGCATCCCGAAGATATTGGTAACCTGTGTCTTTATTTTTATTAATTTCAAAGAATTTTTTGATTTCTGCCTTAGTTTTGTTTTTGACCCAAGAGTTATTCAGGAGCAAATTTTTAAGTTTCCATGTTTTTGTGTAGTTGTGAAAAATCTTTTCGTATTGATTTCTATTTTTATTGCACTGTTGTCTAAGAGTGTGCTTGCTATGGTTTTGATTTTTTGAGTTGATTAAAACTTGCTTCTTGAACAGGAATGTGGTTGATCTTAGAATATGTTCCATATATGGGTGAGAATAATTTATACTCTGTGGTTTTTAGGTGTATTCTGTAGATGTCTTTTAGGTGCAGTTTGTCAAGCACTGAGTTTAAGTCCAAAATGTCTTTGTTAGTTTCTGTCTCTATTATCTGTCTAACACTGTCACTGGGGTGTTGAAGTCTCCCACTATTATTGTGTAGCTGTCATAGTCAAAGAGAACTTGTTTTATGAATCTCAATGCTCCGATCGTGGGTGGATATAAGTTTAGGAGTGTTATGTATTCTTGTTTGTGGAATCCTTTATTATTATGCAATGCCTTTTTTGTTATTTGTTATTGTTGTTGGCTAACATCTACTTTATCTGTTGTAAGAATGCTGACTCCTGCTCTCTTTTGTTTTCTATTTATCTGGTATATCTTTCTCTGTCCCTTTACTTTGAGCTTGTGGGTATTGTTACATGTGGGATGGGTCTCTTGAAGATAGTAGTTGGGTCTTGTTTTTTAATCCAGTTTGCCACTCTATACCTTTTAAGTGGAGTTTTCAGACCATTTATGTTTAAGGTTAGTATTGATACGTGAGATTTTGATCCTGTCATTTTGCTATTAGCTGGTTGTTTTGTGGACTTAATTATGTAATTGATTTATATTGTCTATGGGCTAGGTATGTGCTTGAGTGTGTTACCAATGAGCTTGTGATAGCTTTCCATTTGTTTGTGTCCTCTTCAATTTCTTTCATCAGTGTTTTGTAATTTTCCTTGTAGAGATCTTTTACCCCTCAGGTTAAATTTATTTATGAGGGATTTTTTTTCTTTCTTTCTTTTTCTTTTTTGTAGCTATTGCAAATTGGATTGCCTTCTTGATTTCTCCCACAGCTAGCTCATTATTGGTATATAGAAATGCTACTACTTTAATAATAGTATGTTGATTTCATATCTTGCAACTTTACTGAATTCATTTTTCAGATCTAGGAGATTTTTTTGGTGAAATCTTTAGGTTATTCTAGATATAAGATTGTATCAACAGCAAAGAAGGATAACTTGACTTCCTTTTTTCCAATCTAGATCCCTTTTGTTGTTGTTGTTGTTCCCTTGTCTATTGCTCTGACTAGGACTTTTAGTACTATGTTGACTAAGAAGAGTAAAAGAGGGCATCCTTGCCTTGTTCCAGTTCTTAGAGGTAAAGGTTTTCAGCTTTTTTTCTCATTCTGAGAGATATTAGCTGTGGATTTGTCATAATGTGACTTTATTATGTTGAGGCATGTTTCTTCTATGCTTAGTTTTTGAGAGTATCTATCATGAAGAAATGTTGAATCTCATTACCTGCTTTTGCTGTGTCTACTGAGATGAGCATGGCTTTTGTTCTTCATTCTACTGATGTTACGTACTATGATTATTTATTTGCATATGTTAATCCATCCTTGCATCCTTGGGATAAATCATGTTTCATCATAGTGTACTATATTTTTTATTTGCTGCTGGATTCATTTTTCTAGTGTTTTGTTGAGAGTTTTTGTATCTATGTTCATCAGGAATATTGGCCTACAGATTTTGTTGTTGTTGTTGACTCCTTGCTGGTTTTGTTATCAGGGAGATGTTAGCCTCTTAGAATGGGTTAAGGAGAATACCTTCCTCCCTCTTCAATGTTTTGGAATAGTTTAGGAAAACATGGGTTAGTTCTTTACATGTTTGATATAATTTGGCAGTGGAGCCATTAAGTCCTCAACTTTTATTTGTTGGCAGATTTTTTATTATTCAATCTTACTGCTCATTATTGATCTTTTCAGATTTTCTGTTTCATCCTGATTCAATCTTGGTAGATTGTGTGTATCCAGGAATTTATCTATTTCTTCTAGGTTTCAAGTTTGTTAGTATATAGTTGTTCATAATAATCCCTTATGATCTTCGGTATTTCTGTTGTGTCATTTGCAGTGTAACTTTATTGTTTTCTATTTTATTTATTGGAGTTTTCTTTCTTTCTTGATTAGACTAGCAGTTTATCAATTCTGTTTATCCTTTCAAAAAACAACTTTTTTATTTCATTGATTCTTTGTGTATTTTACTCTCTATTTTGTTTAGTTCTGCTCTGATCTTTATTGTTTCTCTCCTTCTACTAATTTGAGGTTTGGTTTAACATTGCTTTTTTAGTTCTTTGAGGTGCATTGTTAGATTGTTTATTTAAAATTGTATTTTTTTGATGTAGGCATTTATTGTTATAAACTGCTCTCTTAGCATGGGTTTTGTTTATCCCATAAGTTTTTGTATATTATGTTTCAGGATCCATTTGTTTCAATATTTAAAAAAAAAAAAAAATTTAAGCTTTTTTCCTTGACTCAATGGTCATTCAGGAGCATGTTGTTTAATTTCCATGTATTTGTATAACTTGCAAAGTTCTTCTTGTTACTGACTTCTGGTGTTATTCCATTTTGATCTCAGAAGATACTTGATATGGTTCCAATTTTAAGAAAATTTGTTGAGACTTGCTCTGTGTTCTAACATATGGCCTATCCTGTGGAATGTTTCATGTGCTGATAGGAAGAATGTATATTTTGTAGCTGTTGGATGAAATATCTGTGAATGTCTGTTTGGTTCATTTGGTTAAAAGTACAGTTTTAATCCAAAGGTAATTGCTAATTTTCTGTCTAAATAGTCTGTCTAAGGTTGAGAGTGAGGTGTTGAAGTCCCCAAAGTTTGTTGTATCAGAGTCTATCTCTCCCTTCATCTAATACTTGTTTTATACATCTAGGTGTTCTACTGTTGGGCACATATACATTCAGGATTGTTATGTCCTCTAGTTGAATTGATTCCTTTGTCACTCTATAATGGCTTTCTTCATCTATTTTTAGTGTTTCTGACGTAAAGTCTGCTTTATCTGATGTAAGCAAAGCTACTGTTGTTTGCTTCTTGTTTCTGTTTGTATGTAATATCTGCTTCTATCCTTTTGCTTTTTGTCTATATGTATCTGGAGACATGAAGTAAATTGCTTGAAGGCAGTCGTTCTTCTTTCACTCATACAGTTCCTTTAGGTGGAAAACTTGCATGTTTACGTTAAAGCTTATTATTGATATATGAGGGTTTATTCTTGTCATTCTATTAACTGATTTTTGTTTGATTTATATGTCCTTTGTTCCTTCTTTCTCTCTTCTTGTTTATCGTTGTGGTTTGGTGGTTTCATGTGGTAATATTTGAGTCATTTCTATTTCTTATTTGTGTGTTTGCTCTACCAGTGAGTTTTATACTTTCATGTGATTTCATGTTGGTGGACATCATTCTTTACCTTCCAGATTATGTTCTTAAAGGGGAAAGTAATATTTCAAAACATGTTAAAATTTAGAAAAGGTAAGTATGTTGGGGCAAATCACACTAACAACATAGACTAAGAGATTACCATTTAGGTTTAATGGCATGAGATTGTTTTGGACTTACAGGCTGAAAGTTAACAAGTATTTCACTACTCTTAAAGGGAAAAAAAGCCAAATACCATATTAGGTCATATTAAAAATTGTATATGATAATGGGGCCAAGAGTTAAAATATGTGAACCACTCTGAAATAGTAATCTCACATATGAAAATAAATTGAAAAAACATGAGCAAATCCAAGAAAGAGTCAATCATTGATTATAAAGTTACATTAACAGCATACAAGAAAGGGTTAAATGAGTTTGATATGTCTAGTGCAAAAGAATGGAAACATTGGGCCAGGCACGGTGGCTCACACCTGTAATCCCAGCACCTTGGGAGGCCGAGGTGGGCAGATCAGATCACAAGGTCAGGAGATAGAGACCATCCTGGCTAACATGGTGAAACCCCATCTCTACTAAAAATACAAAAAAAAAAAAAAAAGCCAGGCATGGTGGCAGGCGCCTGTAGTCCCAGCTACTCAGGAGGGTGAGGCGGGAGAATGGCGTGAACCTGGGAGGCAGAGCTTGCAGTGAGCCCACATAGCGCCACTGCACTCCAGCCTGGGCAACAGGATGAGACTCCATTTCAAAAAAAAAAAAAAAGAGTGAAAACATTAGTAAGTAAGGAAGTGTATAAATTATATATAATTTTTATATGTGTTATAAAATTGAATGATAGTAAGATTTACAATTCCATTAAAAGGACTTTTTAAAACAAATAAATTAAGAAGCTATCTTGTGGCAGCAAAAGTAGGAACTCCTTTGCCAATAAGATAAAATGCAAGAATTCCAAAGAAGGTCATAAAATTTTCACCCTTAGAAAGTGGAAGAAACATGTACAGCTGTTGTGTCTGGACAATGTAGTTATTCTGTAGCCTTTGGTCAAGGAAGCTGTAGCAGAAACACTCTCAAGTCCCTTCTAAGAAACAATTTTTAAGTTTGTATATTAAATATATATTCTGAATACCCCATCTACAAATTGATAAAAGATCACAAAGCACATTAAATCTTCATACATTTGCTATTAATTCAAGGATATATTCTGAATGCATAATACTTTTTGTTTTCTTTTTACTTTAAGTTCCAGGATACATGTGCAGAATGTACAGATTCGTTCCATAGGTACACATGTGCCATGGTGGTTTCTTGCACCTATTGACCCGTCCTCCATGTTCCCTCCCCTTGCTCTCTATCCCCCAGTAGTCCCTGATGTATGTTGTTCCCCTTCCTGTGTCCATGTATTGTCATTATTCAACTCCTGCTTATGAGTGAGAACATGTGGTGTTTGGTTTTCTGTTTCTGTGTTAGTTTGCTAGGATGATGGCTTCTAGCTTCATCCATGTCCCTACAAAGAACATGATCTCATTATTTTTTATGGCTGCATAGTATTCCATGGTGTATATGTACCACATTTTCTTTATGTTTCTTTATCTTCAACTTCTTCTTGATTTAGTCTTGAGAGGGTGTTTGTGTCCAGGAATTTGTCCATTTATTCTAGATTTTTTAGTTTATTTGCATAGAGGTGTTTATAGTATTCTCTAATAGTAGTTTATATTTCTGTGGGATCAGTGGTGATATCCCCTTTGTTGTTTTTATTGTGTCTGTTTGATTTTTCTCTCTTTTCTTCTTTATTAGTCTGGCTATTGGTCTACCCATTTTGTTAATTTTTTCAAAAAATCAGCATCTGGATTCATTGATTTTTTTGGAGGGTTTTTCATGTCTCTATCTCTTTCCATAAAACTTTTAAAACCCATGATTACTTTCTTCTTTAAAAAATTATTTGTATCCTTCTTTTTAGCTGACCATATAAGTGTCATCTTTCCTATTACAACATTCCTGAACACATATTTTGAGCAACAAATGTAAGTCAGATACCAAGTCAGGTGTTAAAGTTATAGAAGTTAAAAAAACAGACAAGTTTCTACTCCCATGTATCTGACAGCTAATTGGGAGAAAAAGTGATTGTGTAAACGATTAACTGTTAGCAACAATAGTGACTAAAGAGCAAAATATTTACTAAAATATTTTAGTAAAGATTAGGGTAATGTATTGGTGGAAAACTTTTTAAAATATACTAACAACAGTACAAAATAGAGAATACTGACACAGAAAAACTTGGCCGTGGCATTCAAGGAATGTGTTTTCAAGATTTTTTTTTTTTTCTTTTTTGATACAGACTCTCACTCTGTCACCCGGCTGGAGTGCAATGGCCGCGATCTCAGCTCACTGCAACCTCCACCTCCCTAGTTCAAGTGATTCTCCTGTCTCAGCCTCCTGAGTAGCTGGGCTAACAGGCATGTGCCACCAAGCCTGGCTAATTTTTGTGTTTTTAATAGAGACAGGATTTCACGTTTTCAATTCCTTGCAAAATAGTTGTCCTGGCTGGGCGCAGTGGCTCACGCCTGTAATCCCAGCGCTTGGGGAGGCCGAGGCGGGCGGATCACAAGGTCAGGAGATCAAGACCACGGTGAAACCCCGTCTCTACTGAAAATACGAAAAATTAACTGGGCATGGTGGCGGATGCCTGTAGTCCCAGCTACTCAGGAGACTGAGGCAGGAGAATGGCGTGAACCCGGGAGGCGGAGTTTGCAGTGAGCCGAGATCGCGCCACTGCACTCCAGCCTGGGGGACAGAGCGAGACTCTGTCTCAAAAAAAAAAAAAAAAAAAAAAAAGTTGTCCTGCAAATTATGCTTTATATTAAAAAATGATTTTATTTGCAAAATATATTTCGAAAGGCTATGTAAAACAATGACATTTAGAGATTGAGAGTTCACTGCCCACTCAGATATAATATTTTAATCCTCTATGTTATTACATTTCCATTATTGGCTTCTATATGGAATTCTAGGAAGTTTGACAGCTCTTATTTGGCAACTGTCTGCATGCACAATCGGTTGAACTGGCTGAGAAATGAAGGAAGAAATGGTCATTGAAATGTTTTCATATAAAATTTAAAATTGATTAATTATGTTTATCTTTTGGTGAAGTGAATTGTAGGCACCATTTCAGACAGGTATTAAATAGGAGTGGATCAACAGCTTTGACTCCTATGGGCAGGAGGAAGATTAACGGGAAGAATCTAAGGTTAAAGAAAGGAAGGCTAAATGGAGAGAATTTTTTTTTTTTTTTTTTTTTTTTTTTTTTTTGAGACGGAGTCTCACTCTGTTGCCCAGGCTGGACCTCAGTGGCCGCATCTCAGCTCACTGCAAGCTCCGCCTCCCGGGATTATGCCATTCTCCTGCTTCAGCCTCCCAAGTAGCTGGGACTACAGGCGCCCACCACCTCACCTGGCTAGTTTTTTGTATGTTTTAGTAGAGATGGGGTTTCGCCGGGTTAGCCAGGATGGTCTGGATCTCCTTACCTCGTGATCCGCCCGTCTCGGCCTCCCAAAGTGCTGGGATTACAGGCTTGAGCCACCGCTCAAGCTCATTCTCTCACCTGGCGAGAGAATCATTTTTAACAGCCATATATTTATATTTTCATATGACTCAATATTTACAAAAAATTTTAAAAAATAACTCATTGAAGTTTCTAGGAGGCAGGTAGAATAAAGGCAGACTAACATATCTGGATTGAAGACATAAGAGCAGGGGCTCTCACCTTTAGCAGGTATCAGAACATTAATACAACCTAGCATGCTGGGCCTCACTCCAAAGTTTCTGATTAAGTAGGTCTGGGATAAAACTCCAAAACTTGCATTTCCAATAAATTCCTAGCTGCTGCTGCTGCTGCTGTTGCTGGTCCAGAGACCACCTTGAGAGGCATTAACATAGAGTATGTCTGGTTAAAAGTTGCAGCATTTGAGTATAAAAGGTCATCAGAACAATAAAAGCAATAATACTAACAGTAGTGGCAGAGGTAAAGCAATGGCAAAATAATAAGCTACAGAGAAATGTATTTTGTTGAATGCTATGTCTATAGCTGATTCATAGCCACAGTCCTTCTGCCTTTAAGTGACCATGTTCTATTACAGGTGATAATCATGACACCATAAACTGCACGAGGCCAGAGACCTTGTCTGTGTTGATCATCGCCAGGTTATCTGTGATAACCTTCTTAATTGCATAGTTTACTCAATCCAAAGGCTGGCCAACGATGAGATCCTGACTCTCAGGAATCTTAACTGAGAGGCAGAAACAGAGGATGCCGGTCTACAGTAGACACTGGAATTATGAAGTGAATGAGTAAATGAATTCAGCCAAAATCATGAGACAGTGAAAATTATGAGTAAACAAGGGAGTCAGTAGTAGAGAGGAGAGTAGAGCTGAGAGGGTACAACAACACCCTTGAAGGCAACTGGTGTGTTTCAGATGACTTTCCTGTGTCACTGAATGTAGCTTTATTTTGTTTCCTCTTGGGATTCTTAAGAGATTTTTCAGTATCTGCACAATAACTCTTACCTCTCTCTCTTTTTTGGAGATAGATTGGATATGATTCTTCTTCATGCTACTAAAAAGCCCAGGCTAGGACTTAAAGACTTATTTCCCTGGAATAATTTGCAAACAGCTACTTGTAAAGGTCTTAGAAGCCAGTGTCAGCTAAAACCAAATTTCCTCTGCCACAGAGGAACAGGCTGTCTAAGAAAGTTTCTCTGGGATAAAGATATCCTGCTTTAACTGTCCATGTCTGCCAATTTCAGGGAATAGCTAGGGGAGAATATTACTTTCTAAGATAGCGCTCTTGCTGTAGTGGTTCCATTACACGTTCAATGAAGAAAAAAAAAAAAAAAAAAAGGGAAATTCAGAAAGCCTTCCTATGGCTGCCACTACCTGTAGCCCCGAAAGCATACCTGGGATTCTGAGTTCCTCTTGGCAGGAGCCAGAGCTAGGTGGGAAAAGATATTGATTTGCCCACCCTCAATTACATTATACAAATGCAGTTTATAGTCAATGTTGGAAAATATCAGGCCTTTTTCTATTTTCAAGTTGAAACTCTGAACTGAAAAAAAATCACAAAAAAATACAGAAGTACCTCTGTAACCAAAAACCATCCTTCAAGGTAAAGATTTTCATTTTAAATTAAAGTTAAGAAAACTCTGTGCTTTTAGATTTAAAAGAAAAAAAAAAGAAATCCTTTTCAAATGTTTCTTTTGAAAGGTTTTCATTTTAAATATACATATCCAATTGAACTAAAATGTCAGACTTATGAATATGCTGGGTTATCTTTTGGCATTGTATTTTATATATTGTGTACATAAAAGTCTGATATAAGCCGCTGAATACATGCCTCCTCCAAATCAATAGTGAGCTTAGTGGGGATTTCGTGTCTGATTTTCTTTCAAAAGGGCTTCTGTGGCCAAAAACTCTTTGAAAATTCAATCTTTAGATATTACGTAGTAGACTTTCACAGTTATCTAAACTAAAAATTCTGATTTTCAAGATTTCTATGTGTTAACTATAAAATTAGTGATGCTACTGATATGAGTAATAGGGTACCTTAAAATATATTTTCGCTAGCATATTGTTGAAATACTTACCTCAAATGAATAGACTAACTTTTAAAGACAGTTTGTCATCATGCAGCTACAGGTAAGATTGACATACAATTTTCAAAGTGAATTGAAAATGCTATCAGCTGGTTACTATAAGAGTGCATGAGATTATGTAATGGGGCACTCTTGAAAAGGGCAGATGCTTAAAAAAAGCAGCTGAACTCAAAGCAGCAATTGATTCCTTGAGGGCAGAGTGTTAAGAACAAAGTTGTCTGCCAGAGGAAAGAATATGATTAGGGATTAGGAGGCAGGCAAAAAACAGGAAAGAGAAAACTGAAGGTTTGCAAAAACCTGAAAAGTCTACAGTGAAATTATTTTGGAAGGAAGATAGGTAGTCAGATTTCTAAGGGAATCAGGAGAAACCTATGGGAAACATTTTAGCACACATGGAGAATAGAAAGATGAATAATTTTTCACTTGAATAAACTCATGTATTATTTTGTGGAAAATTAAATCTCACTTAAAACAGATGATTATAGAGATCAAGGTGTGTTTTCATATCCTTCCTGTTGAAAAACTGTGACTAACTCTTAGCTCATTAACTTATTTTCACATTGGCAATATTGTGCACAATTTGATAAATACAAATTCCTGAAACCTGTTGGTTTTTAAAATTCTGTTAGAACATTCGTACTTTCTTAGCACTATTAATGGATGCAATAAAAGGGCACTAACATTTCCATAATCATATATTATAATGTCTACAGGATTTCTAAATTAGTAAATTCCAGGAAATTGAATCATAGTTTATAATTTTTTTTTAACTGTGCTTTGGAAAGCAGTGTTATATAATTGACAAAATAAGTTTACCCCAATCCATATGTTTGAAAATCTGTTACACACTTTATAAAGATATTTAGTATGAAAGTTTAAAAAGTATGATAAGTATGATAACCTACACTCAAAGCAATCTTTTGAAAAATTATTTCCTGATGTGCAAAGTTCATTGGCACCTAGATCATACAGTTTATTAAAAATGGAGAGTATTTTTAAAGGATTTTTAAGACTAAAATATCATCTCATATAAATATTAAGTAAATATTCATCAAAATTTATTTAGCTTACTAATTAAAGAGAAAGCTAGTTAGACGATATAATCAGTTCAAAGGAGAATTCTAAGAACCATACATGCATAGGAAACAATGAATTTTGAAACGAATTTGCAAATAGATGCAAAACATATCTATCCACAAGGCAATAATAAATTTTATATCATCACACACAATTTATCTGAATTTCTATGGATATGAATAATTAGCATTATCAGTTTTCATGATGAAAAGCAGTTAAATGAGCTGGACAAGACACCACTATTTCTTTAAAAAATAACTGTTTTATTTAGAGTAGTTTTATGTTCATGGCAAAATTAAGAGGAAGATATGGAGATTTCTCATATACTCCCTGCCCCTACACATACTTAACCTCCCCTCTTATCAATAGTCTTCACCAGAGTTGTACATTTGTTAAAATTGATGAACCTACATTGACACATCAATGACACCCAAAGTTCATAGTTTACATTAGGGTTCACTCTTGTTGGTGGATATTCGGTGATGTTGGACAAATGCACGATGACCTGTATCCATCGTGTTAGTGTCATACAGAGTATTTTCACTTCCCTAAACATCCTCTTTTGTCCATTTATTCATCTCCACCCCGCCCACCACTAGTCCCTGGCAACTATAGATCTTTTTATTGTGTTCTTTGTTTTGCTTTTCCCAAAATGCCATATAGTTGGAATCATACAGTGTGTAGTCTTTTCAGATTGGCTTCTTTCACATGCATTTAAGGTTCCTCCATGTGTTTTCACAGCTTGATAAGTTTGTTGTTGTTGCTATTGTTTGGTACTGAATAACATTCCATTGTCAGGATGCAGCATAGTTATTTTATCCACTCATCTACTGAAGGACATTTTGATTGTTTCTAAGTTTTAGCAATTCTGAATACACCTATAAAGGTCAGCGTGCAGGGTTTTGTGTGAATATACATTTTCAGCTCCTTTGTGTAAATACCAAGGAGTGCAATTGCTGGATTGTACGGTAAGAATGTGTTTAGTTTTGTAAGAAACTGCCAAATTGTTGTCCAAAGTGGCTGTCTCATTTTGCCTTCCCACCATTCCTATTGCTTCATATCCTCACAGGCATTTGATATTGTCAGTGCTCTGGATTTTGGCTATTCTAAGAGGTGTGTAGCAGTATCCTATTGTTTTAATTTGCATTTCCCTAGTGACAGATGATACCGAGCATCTTTTCGTTTGCTTGTTTGTCATCTGAATACCTTCTTCTGTGAGATGTCTGACACCACTATTTTTTCTACTGTTTTAAAAGTATTATTTCCTGGCAGTAATAATACTTAGAATATTAAAACAAATGTGGATATAACTAAACATTTAAGATGATTTCCATTAGAGATTACTTTTTATGGTTGTACAATGCTAGAGCCTTGTGTATATAGTCTTTCAATCCTGTCAAATAAAGAAACCAAGACTCAAGCAGGTAAGTTTGTTGAACTCCTGCAATTAGCAACTGTCCGAGCAAAGATTTGGACTTGTTCTCAGCTCCAAGTCCAATACTGTTCCTGCTACATCAAAATTGATCCAAAGATGAGCACCAATTATTGGTGCTTTATTTATAATTAATAAAACACCAAAATGGGCTTTAATCTTCAAACAACCATGTAGCTGGTTAAAATTATACTCTATTTGAAATTTTTGGACTGAAAAAGGTCAAAAAACATAATTTTCAATTGGTGAGTTAGCTAGAGTTAACCATTTAGGGAAAGCAAAAAGGGGAGCCAAATTTAAATCTTATATTTGATTTATATTGTGTTCCTTTTTTCACTAAAATATTTGTATTTGTTAAGTTTGATTTTTGTAGTGACATGACACACTATTAGTCATTCCTAATAACACTTAAAGTAGGAGTTTTATCTTTCGATATTATATTTTGAAAGTAGAAGGTTTATTATCTCATTTTATTGTGGTTTGTCATTGTAGCATTGCTTCTCAGCCATATTTTTATTAAAATGTACTAAAATAGTTGGTTCATTTCTGAAATGTAGCCATAATTTTAAAAATGCATCTGGAATACATCTTTACTGATATTAATAGCTCTAATATTTTCTTCTTCCTTCATAATTTGACAACTGTACTTTTTGAAAAATTGATAAGTGCTTATTTCTGTTTTCCTCCTGAAATGATACAGTTTAAATTTTAAAGGGAAATTACTAAATAAATGCTCTTTAAGCAACCCTATATTTGTCTTTTGAACCCAAATACCAGTAGCACAGTAGACCACAAAATTATTCAGTAAAACCTTGGTGCCAGTTCCTATAAATTCAAACAATATGCAAAATGTGCATTTTGAAAAATCAAGGCTGGCATGTTTTCACATATATAATTATTTGAATCACTGCCCATGGCAAAGTGGCAGAATGTAGCATCTTTGGTGATTTCTTCAAATCTTTGTCTTTAAAAATATATATATCTAGTTATCTCAAGGCTTTGCCCCGCCATTTACTGAAATTGTTGACTACATTGTACTCCTCTCCCAGATTGTTAAATTATAAATATTATGAAAGCTATTATTAGGAATATATGTTACACAACAAATCAATGGATAACTTACTTGGAAAAGGTCCTCAAATGTTTCCTATAACCTGGGTACACAGAGGGAACACTTATCCTTCTGGATCATGTTCAAATAGAAAAGCCATTGTACTGGGTTTTACAGCCTTTCTTGGGCATATGTGCAAATGGGAAGCTAATTATTTTGGAAGCTTATTGTGTACATTTTGGACAAAGTGCTAATGTCATATACCTAGGAAAAAAACTGAAGTTTGTTTCCTACCTTCTTTCAAGTATAATTCTTAGAGCAGCTGGAAAATAGAGTGATGCACATTGAGCTAGCTTACTTTTAGGCTGAAGTCGAGACATAAGCTGCTGACAATAGTAATCTCATTCTTCTAATGAATTGGTAGGAGGTAGGAATATATTTTCTTCATGTAATTGTTAGCATCTTTACTGACATAACATAAAGTTAAATTCATTGTTTTAATTTATAAAAATTTGTGAAATGATTTTTTGAATACCTTATCAAATATTAAACAATGCTTGTTTCAAATAACTAATATTAGTTTAAAATATTAATGAAAAAATCTCTGGTAACTGGTTTTCCTAAGAATTAATGAATACTGTCTAATTTTTTACACTGGAAATAATGAACACTGAAATGTTTATAATGTGAATTAAAATTAATTTTAGTTGTTTTACCATAATAAGAGCATATATTAAAATAAAATCATATTTTGATGTTAGTTTGAATTATTGATCAAAATTTATGTTGATACTTATTTTTAATATGCATAATAGTAATAATTTTATTTTATATATTTTTATAGATCATATAAATTACTTTACTTTTATCTGTACAGTAAAAATTAGTAAGGTTCATTTTAATGCCAAAGCATTTAATTGAAGAAATATTATAAATACACTTGCTACATAAATTTGTAATAAAAAGAATATTTGCTTTCAAATAAAATACTTTGACATACGACTTTTGATCTTCAATATATTATATTGTTTACATGTACTCAGTAATTTATAAACTCTGTAAATTTCTTATTTGGTTTATGCTGCTATAACAAAATACCTGAGACTGCATAATTTACAAAGAACATGAATTTGTTTCTTAGTTCTGGAGGCTGGAAGTCAAAGATCAAACTCTGGCAGGTTCAGTGTCTGGTAAGATCCTAGTGTTTGCTTCTGAGATGGTGCCTTGAACACTGTGTCCTCACATGTCCAAGGTGAGGATGGAAAGGTAAAAGGGCCAAAAAGGGCCTGATTAGTTTCCTCCAGCCCTTTTATAAGGCTCGAATCCTTTAATGAGGGCAGACCCATCATGACCTAATCACTTCCCAATGACCATACCTCTTAATACTGTTTCAGTGGGGGTTAAGTTTCAACATCAGTTTTGGAGAGGACATAAACATTCAAGCTGTAGCAGTAAACTAATTCCTAATTCAGATTATAAATTTGCATCTTATAATAATTAACTTGAGATCCCCAGATGGCATTCTACACCATTATGGAACACCTACAAATGCTTTCACTGTATATACTGTATTAAACAAGAGATAGTCATTAAAATTGACAGCTTGTTCCCTGCCCCCTCAACGTCTAAGTCTTTTTCCAAACACAATTTTCTCATGAAATGTAACATACATGATAGCATGAATCATTGTCTGTTTTGTTCATTAATGACTCTTAAAACGACCTGGCATTTAATAAGGGGCTCCATATATAGCTATTGAATGAATGACTAATACTAGCAGTGGGCATTTAGTGTTATTGATAATACAGGTTATTTGCATGGACATATGTAATATCCATACAAAGTCCTTGGCAACCTGGAAAGCACATTTTCCAAAGATACATGCTAAAGTATTATCAATAGTTATCTCAAAACCAGAAGATAAGTGCAGGGAGTGGAGAGAGAATGTCCTTTTTAAAAAACAATTTCATGTTACCTACATGAAAATCAGTATGTTTGTGAACATATAAAAACATATAACATATAATGTAAACATATAAATGTTTATGAACATTTCCTGTTATACTGGAAAGAGAACAGAGAAAATGCAGTTAGTGTTTTCTCATTTATTAGAAGTTGGATTAAGGGCAATTATAGGGAGCGAAAACAGAAGTTAAAAAGTATCCAGTTTGAAAAAGAGGACTCCAGAGAAAATGCTGAAGGTATGGCATAAACCCTCTTAGTGTGGAAATTCCTTAGTAAGGTTTCCACATTCTTAGTTTTTAAATGTCCATGGATGAGGGGATTATAATGAGCTGACTTCCATGCTACCAAGCATGAATTTGAAACAAGGAACAGCAAATTGAATTTGCTAAAGTATAAAATAGATTACCATGTTCAGAGAAAAAAAATCAGAAGGCATCATGAAGATGCCAAACAGAGATCCAATTTTTGGAAAGACTTAAGCTGGAGTATCTCTGGTACCTTTTATCTCCAAAAATTATGAGTCGATTGATTTGCTGATTTGTAACAAGACATGAGCAAATCGCAATCACACTTTACCTCAACTTCTTTAGGCCTCATTGTAGACATGGAAAATATGTTTGCCTCTAGTGGGAGAAAGTGGTAGATGAATAGCAAAGAGAGTTGAATAATTCAGGATGTGACAATTTTATCTAATAAAACACATACTTTTATCTTTATGGTGAGAGAAATGCTGTGACTTCTACCATGTGCTTTATTTTTTAAGCCTATTTAAATGGGAGAAAGAAAAAAGGAAAAAGTAACACATCAATTCATTTCAACATTTAAAAAATAAATTTAGGGGCAAAAGTGCAGTTGTGTTACATGCATATATTATGTACTGGTGAAGTCTGGGACACTTCAACTTTTTGATGCAGAAAGTAAACTAGCATTAGATGGATTTACTTCTATATCTCAGGTCTGGGCAATTTTTTTTTTTTTTTTGGCCAAATGCATTTTTGATCTACAATTAATAATAGTAAGAAAAGTGGTACTTAATGAAATTCAAGACCGAACCTATTCTCTAGAATGAATAATTCCTGCACTTAGTTAAATTGCTTCTATTAAATGGAATTGTTTCTATGAAAAGCAGAAGTCTTTTTTTTTTCTATTTATTTGTTTGTTTATTTATTTATTTATTTATTTATTTATTTATTTATTTATTTATTTTGAGACAGTCTCACTCTGTCACCCAGGCTGGAGTGCAGTGGCGTGATCTCAGCTCACAGCAAGCTCCACCTCCCAGGTTTACACCATTCTCCTGCTTCAGCCTCCCCGGTAGCTGGGACTACAGGTGCCCGACACCACGCCCGGCTAATTTTTTTCTATTTCTATTAGGGACAGGGTTTCACCATGTTAGCCAGGATGGTCTCCATCTCCTGACCTCGTTAACCACCCACCTCGGCCTCCCTAAGTGCTGGGATTACAGGCGTGAGCCACTGTGCCCAGCGAGAAGCACATGTTTAAAGTGTTAGTAATCTTGTTATAAAGTGAATGTTCTGGAATTAAAAAAGAATAATTCAAATGAGATGCTTTCTTCTTATGATATTATATTACTACATTTGGAAACTATTGACATACTCTTTTGCACACTGGGTTAAAAAAAGAAAAACTGCCCCTATTATTTTTTCCTCTCCAATTTTGTTGAATGTGTCTACATCTCTAGAATGGTCAGAAAAATTGTCTTAGCTCTAGGTAGAATTTGAAAAAAGTATTGCATGCATTTATCTTTACCCAAAGGCCTGGAGGAACACAAATGCTGCCTCATTTCAAGTCATTTGGTTTCAACTTTTATTATTATTATTATTGTACTTTAAGTTCTAGGGTACATGTGCACAACGTGCAGGTTTGTTACATATGTATACATGTGCCATGTTGTGTACTGCACCCATTAACTCATCATTTACATTAGGTATATCTCCTAATGCTATCCCTCCCCACACCCCCCGACAATAGGCCCCCGTGTGTGATGTTCCCCTTTCTGTGTCCAAGTGTTCTCATTGTTCAATTCCCACATATGAGTGTGAACATGCAGTGTTTGGTTTTTTGTTCTTGTGATCATTTGCTGAGAATGATGGTTTCCAGCTGCATCCATGTCCCTACAAAGGACACGAACTCACCCTTTTTTATGGCTGCATAGTATTCCATGGTGTATATGTGCCACATTTTCTTAATCCAGTCTGTCACTGATGGACATTTGGGTTGATTCCAAGTCTTTGCTATTATGAATAGTGCCACAATAAACATACGTGTGCATGTGTCTTTATAGCAGCATGATTTATAATCCTTTGGGTATATACCCAGTAATGGGATGGCTGGGTCAAACGGTATATCTAGTTCTACATCCTTGAGGAATTGCCACACTGTTTTCCACAATGGTTGAACTAGTTTACAGTCCCACCAACAGTGTAAAAGTGTTCCTATTTCTCCACATCTTCTCCAGCACCTGTTGTTTCCTGATTTTTAAATGATTGCCATTCTAACTGGTGTGAGATGGCATCTCATTATGGTTTTGATTTGCATTTCTCTGATGGTGAGTGATGATGAGCATTTTTTCATGTGGCTGTTGGCTACATAAGTGTCTTCTTTTGAGAAGTGGCTGTTCATATCCTTTGCCCACTTTTTGATGGGGTTGTTTTTTTCTTATAAATTTGATTGAGTTCTTTGTAGGTTCTGGATATTAGCCCTTTATCAGATGAGTAGATTGCAAAACTGTTCTCCCATTCTGTAGGTTGTCTGTTCACTCTGATGGTAGATTCTTTTGATCCCATTTGTCAATTTTGGCTTTTGTTGCGGTTGCTTTTGGTGTTTTAGACGTGCAGTCCTTGCCCATGCCTATGTCCTGAATGGTATTACCTAGGTTTCCTTCTAGAGTCTCAGTTTCCCTTGGCTAGGAAAAGGAATTCCCTTCCCCCTTGCGCTTCCCAGGTGAGGTGATGCCTTGCCCTGCTTCAGCTCTCGCTGGTCAGGCTGCACATGCTGACCAGCACCGACTGTCCAACACACCCCAGTGAGATGAACCCGGTACCTCAGTTGAAAATGCAGAAATCACCCATCTTGTATGTTGCTCACACTGGGAGCTCAAGGCTGGAGCTGTTCCTATTTGGCCATCTTGGATGACCCCCGTCTGGTTTCAACTTTTCTACAACAATTCATTTTTCCATTGCTTACTATTTGAAATTTGAAAATCTTGATTTAAGATTACTGTTGAAATTTTAGAAGATAGTATGGATGTTGTATACCAACTTTTAAATAGAAAATCAGTAATCATTACTTTGGTCATGAAATGTAAAAATATAAAAATGTGAAAATCCATGTACAATGTACATGAATTTAGGGTAAACACATGCTGTAAACAACTCATTATACATATTTCTTAATTTATTTTAAATATGTAATTATGAGAATAAATTCTTAACACATTAAAGGGTTTTAGCATTGCATACTTCAGTATGCAGCAGTGAAGTACTTCAGATATATGCAATTTTGAATTAATAATTCAGCAAATTTTTTAAAACGTTAAAAAGGATAGGGAAAGCAATTAGAGCAAAATCTTGATAACACTTAGATTTGAATGATAGGTGTGTATAGATTCATAGTACTATCCTCTCAACTTTTGCATATTTTTGGAAATTTACATAATAAAAAATAAACATTTTGACCTAACAGAGACACATAGCTCTTCAATGAGTAACTGAAGATTTTTTATTTGATTTATGAAGTAGGATTGACAACTTTGTCTATGTGAAAATAAACTTACAAAAATATGAAAAGAAAATCTTAAACAAAATGCTCAGTTTTGAACATAAATAATGCCAAAACCTTTTAGTTAACCCTAGTTAGTTGTTTTGAGGTCCCTAAAAGCCCCAAAATTCATTCATTCATTTATTCATCTGTATATATTCAACAAGCATGTGTTGATTACTCACTGAGGCCAGATATTAAGCTAATGTTTGGTAATATAAAGATGAAGAAAGCATGTTACTAGCCCTGAGGAAATTAACTAGAAGAAACCAGATGAATGAGTGTGTAAATGTATGTGTGTGTGTATATATATATCTATACCTGTTTGCATATATGTATAAAATTATAAGCATGTGGATGAGTACAAAGTGGAGGACTGTAGGGAGTTATATGTGGATGCAAAGAGGAGAAAAGAGACGAAAATTGTAAGAGTGTGGATGAGTGCTAAGTGGAGGACTGTAGGGAGTTATACATGGATGTATGGAGGAGGAAAGAGACTATGCGGTATCAGGAGAACCCACCCCCAATATTTCAACATAGGTTCTTTCTATTTTTCATAAATGTCAGCTGGCTGAGAAATAAAGAGAGACAGTATAAAGAAAGGAATTTTACAGATGGACCACTGGGGGTGACATCATGTATCGGTAGGACCGTGATGCCTGCCTGAGCCCCAAACCAGCAAGTTTTTATTAAAGGTTTCAAAAGGGGAGAGGGTGTAAGAACAGGGAGTAGGTACAAAGATCACATGCTTCAAAGGGCAAAAAGCAGGACTACTAATAAGAGTCTAACGAAGATCATATGCTTCTGAGGGAACAGGTGAAAGGGCAAAAGCAGAACTACTGATAAGGGTCTCTGTTCAGCAGTGCACATATTGTCTTGATAAACATCTTAAACAACAGAAAACAGGGTTTGAGAGCAGAGAATCGGTCTGACCACAGATTTACCAGGGCATAGTTTTTTCCCCACCCTAGTAAGTCTGAGGGTACTGCAGGAGACCAGGGCGTATCTTGGTCCTTATCTCGCCCACATAAGACAGACATTCTCAGGGCAGCCATTTATAGACCTCCCCCAAGGAATGCATTCCTTTCCCAGGGCATTAATGTTAATATTTCTTGCTAGGAAAAGAATTTAGTGATATCTTCCCTACTTGTACGTCCATTTATATGCTCTCTGCAAGAAGAAAAATATGGCTGTTTTTGCCCGACCTCACAGGCAGTCAGACCTTATGGTTATCTTCCCTTGTTCCCTAAAAATAGCTGTTATTCTGTTCTTTCTCAAAGTGCACTGATTTCATATTGTTCAAGCACACATGTTTTACAATCAATTTGTACAGTTAACACAATTATCACAGTGGTCCTGAGGTGACATACATCCTCAGCTTACGAAGATAACAGGATTAAGAGATTTAAGTAAAGACAGGCATAAGAAATTATAAAAATATTATTTGGGAACTGATAAATGTCCATGAAATCTTCACAATTTATGTTCCTCTGCCACGGCTCCAGCCGGTCCCTCCATTCAGGGTCCTTGACTTCCTGCAACAATGTAGGATGGCAGTAACCCGAGCAGAGACAGAAGCTATTCCTGATAAAATAATATGTGCAAGTTTATGAAAGAGTGAGGGAGTGTATATGTTTTTCAGGGTCAGAACTATGGTAGGGCATTAAAAGTGCATGGTATTTGCAGACTTTTGAGTCACTTTTCATGTATAATACAAAGACACTGTGACAATTAAAAATACTATATCTAATATAAAATGTGTAGATGGTAGAGTGCATTTAATAGTGGCAGCACTGAGGTTTTTAATGTTCTATATTTGGAGACATTTGGACAGACATTTTTGACTGTCACTTCTGGGAACTTTCTATTGGCAACTAGCAGGTAGAGGCTAGGGATGCTGCTACGTGTCCTGCAAAGCACAAGGTAGGCTCACATCCCCCAAAATTATCTGAGCCAAAATGTCAGTAGTGTTGAGCCTGAGAAAGTCTGCTCCAAGATTATTATTGATCATGTTTTGTAAAAAGTCCAAGGAAAATGATGCTCTGAGTTCTGTTATTGTTCATTTATTCAAATGTTTTAGTATGAGTACATTATACTATAAATCATAAAATACGTATACCTGTGAACCTATTTCACACTTAAAGATCTAAAACCTTCCCTGTTCTGTGACATCTACCAGTGTGCTCTCTCTCTGTCTTATCCTCCTCATTCCTTTCAAGGGGTATCACTATCTTGAGTTTTATATTTATCACTGTTACCATTTTGTTTAAAAAATTGTTCTTAAACAGTTTGATTTTGCTTGGTTTTGTACTTTATAATAGCAGTATTATCATCTAAGTGTTCTTCAGCTATGTGTTTTTATTGCAATCAATATGAAGTTTTAAAGACTCTTTTTTTTTTTTTTTTTTTTTTTTTTTTT
>NC_045441.1:88842433-88943972 GCF_002776525.5 Piliocolobus tephrosceles
TTTTTTTTTTTTTTTTTTTTTTTTTTTTTTGAGATGGAGTCTCGCTCTGTCGCCCGGGCTGGAGTGCAGTGGCCGGATCTCAGCTCACTGCTAGCTCCGCCTCCCGGGTTTACGCCATTCTCCTGCCTCAGCCTCCCGAGTAGCTGGGACTCCCGGGTTTACCATTCTCCTGCCTCAGCCTCCCGAGTAGCTGGGACTACAGGCGCCCGCCACCTCGCCCGGCTAGTTTTTTATATTTTTTAGTAGAGACGGGGTTTCACAGTGTTAGCCAGGATGGTCTCGATCTCCTGACCTCGTGATCCGCCCGTCTCGGCCTCCCAAAGTGCTGGGATTACAGGCTTGAGCCACCGCGCCCGGCTAAAGACTCTTTCACACTGTTGAGAGTAGCTGTATTTTGTTATTTTTCCCACAAGGTGATTATATGTCAGATTCATAAGCCCAAAAAGTCACTTTTCTTTCAATGCACATTTAGGCTGTTTTCAGTATTTTTTTGGTGTTAGAAACATGTAAAACCGTTTCTTTAGTGTGTATACTTAGAAGTGAATTTGTAGGTCATAGGGTATATGGATAAATGTTTAGATAAAGGCATACTTTTCCAAAGGCTATTATAATATATAGTTCTACCAACAGATAATGTGAGTATTCCCCTTCATCCACATGTTTGCCAACACTTAGTAGTTTCTGATTTTTTATTTTTTTCCAATCTGATTCATCTAAAATAACTCATTGAGGTTTTAATTATGTTATACTTTTATTACTAATGAGGTTGAAAACTTTTTATATGTGTATTGAAATTTGTGTTCCCTTTTGTGAAAGTCTAATCATATTTCTTGCTTATTTTTTCTAGTGGGATGTTTGCATTTTTCTTGTTAATGTGTGGGACTTCTCATATGTTTACCAATTATCTTGTACAGCGTCACAGATTAATGATTCCAGGAAATGGTTGGAGTTTCTATTAGTCATCTTGTCAGAATTTCTTGATATAGAAATGAATTTTTTGATGAGTAGATGATAAAACCACGGATGCAATAATAGAGTAAGATGCTAAAACTGGTGGATATTCTGTAATATAAGCAAAACAAAACAAAAATTCCTTTTAAATGGCATGTGTTTTCTCAATAAATGAATGTCAGATAGTAACTTCTCATTTATATTTAGAATATATTCTTTTGTTTACCTTTTGAAAAAGATATGCCACAATTATGTTTAAAAAATCAACAATGGTGAAGAAGGAAGAGCAATAACTCTAATTTCCCCTAATTGGAGCAGATTCATATAAAATGTTGAAATGAAGTAATGCCTGTTCATGCCTTTCTATATATGTCAGCATTCCACTGATATCACTGGGTGCCACACACATGCACAGGAATTCAGAAGTTAGCTTACTGGAATTGGATAGAATAACCATTGTAAGATCATAACAATTTGATTAGTTCTTCAAAACAAGGATTTGGTTCAACACAAAATATCATCTGTCTAATGCAATTGTGAATGGGGGTATTACCCCTTCTCTAAATGATAGGTGAACTATATAGTCAATACCATATGTGTTTAATATCGAAGCAGATTAGATGAATAAAGACAGTTGATTTTCTTTGCTTAAGATGTTTCTTTAACGTATTTTTTTGTGGATTGATTTGTGTAACCTCAAATGGCATAAATAAAGCTGTGGTTTTTACATTGCAAAAATTATGGACTAAAGTAATTTACTGCAGGATAGGCAAGGGTATTGTGACATGCCAATGTTAATAATGTGGATGCTTTAACCTAGAAAAAGATAGATTTTTGGAAATGAAACTCCTAAATCTGATTATTTACCATTCATCGCTGAACTGAAATGGTTACAGCCATAAATGCACAGGAGAAAAGGGAAGAAAGAATGGGTTTGAAATCATAATGATTATATTCTGGAAAAATGAAAAAGCACTCATGTTGCTGACACTCATGAGGAAACTTAGAACTTTTAATACATTTGTCTGGGATCTAGCAGAAGATGAAAATACATGGATAAAGTCATTTTTACATACTGTTTATCTTTAATAGTAATATTGGTGAACATGTCCTATGGCTATAGAATTAAGAAAAGGTGAGTTAGACTTTAAAAACAGAGACAATAATGATTCAATGGAAATTGATGAAATACCTAAATATGAGCGAGGTTCCATTCAGTTTTATTGATAAGAATGGGATAAAAATATATTTTAAATGAAAAATAAATCATTAAAGAAGCTGTGTTTTTGTGTAAAGGAAAATAGCGGCAAATGTCAAAGACAGGAAAAGCATAATTGGATTTGATAATCAGACTAATAGGTGGTAAAACCAGGACTCTAACTCAGGTCCCTCTGATGGATGGACTATTCCATTTATAATTAGCACATAGCCTTTATGATATGTAAAAGTCATACTTGAATAGAGATAAGAGTAATGCTAGTTTGTTGAGACATTAAATGAGAAAATATGTTAAAGTATAATGTCAATTAAAGAGCTATACAAATATAAATTGGTATAAAATATTGATATGAATGTTTCCATATAACTCAAAAATTGAGTTTTCATTATGTAGAATACCAGTATCAAAAGTTTCTATTTGATTGGAGAAGAAATATTGTTTAATTTGAGATTTTACTTTCTGTTTTGTCCTTCTTATTTTCATACTTGCACATTCCCAGATGGTAGCCAGGCCTTTGGGCTTCTTTGTCTTGGGAGCATATGTTGTGATAGGCTGAAACAGAAAGTTGCTTGACAAAGGTAAGCCTTCTTCCTGGCTTCTGTTCTCTAAATCCTAAATGTGGGGAGTTTATGCCCAGAGCGGGAGAGGGAGGAATAGAATTTATGAATAAGATGGGTCCTTAGGTCAGAGTTGGAGCACCTGGGAGTAGTGAGGACTCTTATCTTGCTCCGGGCATGAAATCATACCTAAGAGGAAAAGGCTGTGCGGTGTATTTAGGACCAATGGGTTAGTGTGCTAGGCACTAAGGCTGTGAGCCTCTGAAAGAATCTCAGTGCTCAAGTTTTAGAAACACCAGAGAATTGACAATGTCTTAAGGGATTATGCAGCCTGGGACTACAAATTTTCAGAGATGACCAGGTGGACCAAAGACCAAAGGATCCGCTTATGAAATACTCTTTCTAGATACAAAATAGTCTAAAGATCTCTAGACTCTCTAGAGAGGGAAAAAAAATCTCAATAATGCACACAACGGAAACTCCTCCTTTCTGTTTAGTGGAGTCTCAGAGTCGTGTATAATTTAATTTAGATAAAGAGATAGTTTTTGGACTTAACTAGAATATTGTAATAGTCATACTTCTATAAAGAAGCCAGGTCCTGGGGAAGTGGTAAATCACAGATCTTTATACCTTGACTTGTTTCTAGCAAGCCATGAAAAACTTGACGCAGAGCTCTAAGGTGGAGAAAACTTAGTCATTAAATATTTTTAATTGCTTCCAAAATTACAGCATCAATGTGGGTGTCAGAAGTGATCAAGTTCATCTCAGTTCTCTTTTTCTCTAAAATCTCTTAAACATAGATGTGAAAATGGAGAAAGGAAAGGCCTCAGGATAGATACAGTGTGTTTGAAAGGAAGTAGAGAGAGATTAATCCTGGAACAAAGACAGGAAATAGAAGAGACTAAAGCTGTGGTTCATGTGCCCACCTTGGTCTCACTGGAGCCAGATATGGAAGAGGATATTCTACTGAGGGTAGCCAAGTTCACCCCTCTGGATCTGGCAGCCTCATCCAGACTGGGAAATGCTACCAGTTCCTCATCTTGTGTATTTATTTTCTGTTGAAAGATTAATGATTACTGTAGCCTCAGAGTGGGTGAACTTTTTCATATGTCTGCTTTAGTAAGCCTACTGGAGTCTGGCTGCTTGCCTCACCTGGCAGTTAAAAGGCAGGATATACCCCTCTGAAACTCTGTGGGTGGAAGAAAATTTGCCTTGGCCTGTGTTTGCTTTAGACAAACCTGCTAACCAACATCTCTAGCAGCAACCAAGAGGTTTTGGCAAGCAGCCAATTTCCTAAGGTTAAACATAAATCTTTAGATATGATTTGATAAGAAAATAATAATACCATGCATTCATTATTTTGGTGGCAATTAAACCAAAGTGTGTCTGACCACAGCAGATCAGCTCAACTAAACTACCATGTGTTACCTTTCTTATTTAGGCTGTGAAATGTGGCAGAATAAGTGATTCCATTGTTAAGAGAAATCACACCCATAAAGAAAATCAGCGTTGATGGTTTTGTTACATAGATTTGGGCTTTGTGTTAAAATTCTAGCTGCAATTTTGCAAACTGGAGAAAAATTAGAAAAGTTTATAGAGCAATGATTCTGCTGGTAGCATCTCGATGAACTAGTCTCAGAATGTTAGACTTGTGTGGTGTCTATGGGTGAATAATGTGAAGTCCCATCAACTGTGACGTCTGACTCTGCCTAGATGCTAATTAATAATAACTTAAAATATTACTTTTTAAAGATTACCAAAATGTGTTATTCAGAAATAAAATTATAATGTTTATTAAAATATACTTATGACATTAAATCAGTATTCTAAGAAAATCTGGCTCCAGTTAACATTTGGTAGTTTTTCAAAACTCTCAGGATGTATCACATAGGCACTTGGTTGAAATTTTAGGAAAGATAGCTCATTAGTTCATTCTCAGCCTTGGTTATCATTGCTTATCCTTTTCAAATGCCACCATTCTTGCTTTATAATCAGACATTAGGCTTGCTTAATTTCATTTTAAATTTGTCATGCACTTTTTGTTTAAAGAAGTTTGAGTAAGGTATCTTCATCAATAAAATTTTGATGTGGGATTTGGTAACATTTACTTCAACCAGTTCGCTCTGCCTTTTGACACAAATCAGCCAGATCTTTATTGCTAAGCAGATATGTACACTCATAACTTGAACGTGCACTGTGTTACTCAACATTAATTTATTTTCCATTGGAATATGAGACATAGTGATATAATGAACATGAAATCTTTTGTCTAGACTCAGTGGACAGCATGAAAAAGTGTAAGACACTAATAAGAAGTTATTTCAAAGTACATAATTGGGTATTGATATAAATCTAATGTTGATCCTAAAGTGAAATCTAGATCTGCTAATGGAAGAAAAACAAATGAATATAAGATTTGTCTTGAGTAAAATTATTAACATAGGAAATGTTGGTTATTTTTTGTCTTTGTCTTCTCTATCCTTGCCAGTTCATACTCCCATGCTACCAAGAGACTGGACTCTCTGGCTTTGGCAGCTTCCTCCTCCCCACTAGCCCTGGAGCTTAGTCCCACGCTCACCATATTCCCCTCCTTTCCCATCACACACACACACACAGACAAACACACCTCTTATTACAATGCATCTTAACATGTTTCATTAAGCACCTCGTATTCAACTAGTTAAGTTATCCAGTCATCTAGTAAGCCTATAGTTATTCAGGGTAATATTTGTAAATCTTGGTGTTTTAGTGAAACATTGTAAGATACTGGTATAGATAATTCTATTAGTTAAACATGAAACTTTTTTTCCCAAATAAAAGCCTGCATTTTTTTTATCCAATCTTATCCAATGCTGATACATTATAATACTTGTCATCATGAAATGTGTCCATATATAATTATATAGAGTATAAGTTATAAAAATATAATATATAATATTTACATAATATGACCCCATGTAGTTTATTCAATTATGGTTCCCATTTCCAAATATCCTTAGCAATAAGTGAAGTATAAATGCACAATAAAATATATATAATATATAATATTTTTATAATATATAATATATGTAGGTATATAGATATCAATCATACTACTGGAGATATATATTATATATAATACTGGATATATATTTGTATATATACACACACATTCTACTGGATACACACATACACACACACACACGTACATATACATCCATATAGTATACTACTGGAAAGTGTTGCTAACATATAATTTTCTTCTGACCTATCCCCAGTAGAGGCAAGAGAGCCCTGTGAAATGTCCTTAACAGTTGAAAGTTCAAGCTGCACAGCATTTCCTTAGTTTTGACTGGCACATCTGTTTGTTTTCTCCACTGTTTCTTTTTTTTTTTTCATTTCTCTTCAACAGTTTTGACCTAAATAGCTGGGGAATTATGCCAAGGCAGGGTATCACACTGGATATAAAACTACAAGTTTAATAAAGCCTTGAAAAGCTTTCAAGACAAATCATAATAGGTATTTGGGGAGTAGGCATTTGGGGATTGGGGGAAGAATTTTGTAATTATGAAGCGCATGATAAAAATCACTGTGGCCTGGAAAGACTGACTCAAAATGGATAGGAATTGGAATGGGGGAAGCCATGGCCCCAGGAGTTTAGTTGATTTAAGAGGCTTGGAAGACAAAGGAAGAACATTTGCCATCTTAGCAAATGAACATGGTTCTAGATGGGCTATTCCCCCATAGCTTATTGAATTATGGCTCCCATTTCTAAACATTCCTAGCACCAAATGGAGTATAAATGCACAATAAAATCACATCTTCAAATATTCATTTTGGAATTAACAAGTAATAGCTAACTTGTTGATTTCGCAAGGCCATCAGATCCTAAGTTTCCTATTAATGTATTTCTGCTGCTGGTTCATTAATTTTGTCAAATGGTAGCATTTATTAGCTGGCACCAAATGTATATGATTGAAAATGCTTTCATCTAGTATCTTAATTATCCCCGTGAATTGGGAAAAATATCAAACATTCCATTTTTCAGCAAATATATTTCATTCAAGTAAAGGAAACCATTAAATCATGGCTTTAAAAACACATGACTAATCCAAGGAGCTATGAAGCAGTGACATAAAGAGTCCCACCTACATGAGATGGAAACAATATGAAACTACAGCCTAAGAATCCTACTGGCCTATGGTTAAGAATATGAACTTCAAGGCTTAGATTCAGAGATACTTGGAATCCCACCTCTACCTGTTTATAGGCAACATGTCTTTAGGGAAACAATGTAAATCATGACCTTTAGTTTTTCCCATGAATAAAATGAAAATTTTATTTGTGTCTACAATTTTGAGTTGTCACAATAATTAAATAAGACAATGCATGTAAATTACTTAGGAAAAAGCATACATGTGAGCACTTAGTATCTGCCATTGTGCTAACTGGAACTTTGGAACACAATACAGCAGAAACCTTTCTCTCTCATCAGTGAAGCTTTCATGCCTCCCCAAGTGGATCTCTCTGGGCTCCTACAAATCATACGAGTAAATAGTCATCAACTTGGGGCTTAGAACTGATTATTATTTACAGGCATAGCTGCTTGAATGAAGAATTAACACCACTTCTAAACAACATTATTATTTGATATAATATATACTGGATTTGTTCAAGCACTATACTTCTCAATTGTCTGTAATTAAAGTTTTAAATAAATGGTGAAGTAAGGAAGAATGCAATAAAAGAAATGTATATACTTCTCTTAAATGTATTTTAACAAGCCTGCCATTAAAGACCCACAAATAGTTAGTTATTTTCTACTGGGCAATGATACAGGTGCCTATTTCCAAGATGTCTCAGGAAATCTCAGGAAATAATTTAATTAGTATTTTATATAATTTTTTTGTTAATGTCTTTATGCTAAGGGAACTTGCTCTGTGAAAGACAAAAGAGAAAGTGACAATTTAGAAAGCATTTGTGGGAGGGAAGTTTACATCGAAAATATAATGAATAAAGGATGTTTGACCTAACTAAAGTTTAAACGTTAAGGTAGACCCATCAAGAAGTGTGAAAATATAGTGGTATAAACATTACCCTGATATTGAGGTTTTAGCTTGTGTTTTCTCTTTTGTCTATACCTAGCAAAATGGGAGTATGTTCTCAAATCTGAAGTCAACATTGTTCATTGTATTATTTTATAGGCAGGCAGAACAAGGAAAATAGAGTTATTCATCTGCTTAGGAAAAGAGCCATATTTAATCAATTTCCTCACCTCTTTCCATCTATATCATCTTCTGCCAGGAGGAATTCACTTTACTGTTTTAGTTACAATAGAACTGTCTTAGCTTATAGGGAATCAACAAGCATTTTTACACTCATATATCACATTATATTTCTAAAGCTATTAAATCACAAACTTCCCATTACAAAAGAACTTGTTAAGATAATGATATTAGATGAAACTTTACCATATTGAGAAATCAAAACACAACTTCGAGTTTATATGAGTCTGGACGCATAGGCAGGCTCTCTGGAATCAGAGAAGTATTTTGGTACTTGCAACCCTAGCAAATTTGGCTTTTTGTCTTGTTTAATAATAATAAAAAAATCCATTCAGTTTTATTTTATTGCTGCCTTTGGAATAACATGTTAAATATTTAAGGGTATTCATGGAAATTAACTGCCTTAAGACTGAAGTTTGTGAGCTTTTATTTTCTTTTTGACTGAGTTACCCAAATAGCTTTACATCTGTTTTTTCTGTTTCCCCAGAACTAACATTTTGTCAATCCATGTGTTTTATCAGTGCAAGACTATCAGTAATAATAACCATCACTTACTGAGCACATACTATAATAAAAAGAACTTACACTATACCAGTCCTACAGGTAGGTATAATTAGGAAAAACTGAGGCCCATATTAACGTAATAAGTAACTTCTCAAAAGCCTTACGACTAGTAAACTTTTTTTAAAGTCTGTATATATATAAAGCATCACACTGTTTTGGACTTTTAAGCCACAAAAATACTTTTGTTCAAAATTCTCTACTATCTTCCCTGATTATAGTATGAATTTATAACTTTAAGATGTGTTAAAAAGTTTTTCAACATCTACCATGTAACAGTTATAGGGAATTAGAGGCAGAAATTTATCATGAAATCAGATAAATTACTACCTAAACCCTGCTATTCAGGAGTTTACAATCTAGTGAGAGATGGCATTTAAGCTGATTATAAGACCAAGTAACCGGAAGGAAAAGGGAAGAACACAATCTGTGTTAGCCACAAAATTCCCCTACCTTCCACTTTCTAGGGTGAAATATTACATGTTATTTCAAGTTTTACTTTTGAAAAGGTCAGTTTTTTCTTTATAGATTTTGTTTATTTTATTTAGTCAACTATTCAAATACTGCAAATTTCTAATGAACAAACTTATATAGAAAATAAAATGAAATTGTCTTCTATGTTAAAATATTTTAAATTATAAGACTTTGCATATATGAAATAAGATTTAATAAAGAAAATATTCACTTTCAATGAATACAAACTCACTGACACTCCTCAGGGTTTTCTGTTGATTTATCTAATTCTAGTTATCAAGAGTTTGGCCTTATTATTATTATTTTGAGACAGAGTCTCATGCTGTGGCACAATCATAGCTCACTGTAACCTCAAATTCTTGAGCTCCAGTGATCCTCCCACCTCAGTCTCATGAGTAGCTATGACTACAGGAGTACAGGAGTGCACCACCATGCCTGGCTAATTTTTTTTTTTACTTTTTTATAGAGATTGATTCTCATTATGTTGCCCAGGCTGATCTTAAACTTCTGACGTTAAGTAATCTGTCTGCCTAGGCCTTCCAAAATACTGAGATTGTAGGAGTCAGCCACAGTGTCTGGCCATTCTTGACTGTCACTGAGTCACTACACAGTAGGAGTATTCAAGAGCTAAATCCTGTAAGTATGTGGCTGACTGTAGCACCAAGCAACATTATGCCAGACTCTTCCCACCTTCTCTTTGCAGATTCTATTTCCTTAAAACTAGTCATTCCAGGGCCTCTTCTAGAGTATGTTCTCCCATGCAGTCATCTTCTAAGGGTACTCTGTGGAAACATGAGAGGATATATACCCCTTCCAACTTATGAAATCTCACTTTATCATTCTGTGTGTTTCAGTCAGCGTTCTTTGAGATCTCACTCTCAAGGACTTACATCAGAGTGGTGCTATCCTCTTTCACTTTCTCTGAAAGGGAGCATCATGACTGCTGGTTTCTGGCATTTGCTGGCAATGCTGCATTTGTTGTCCAAAGTTCTACTATCTGCTTAAAGAGGGCAAAGTTAAGCCAAAATGACAGCCCTTCCATAATCTCCCATTATTTTGCTGCTTCATTGGCCTTTGAGGATGGTTCTCAGATGAGCTAACAGTGACTTCTACTTCTGCCCTTTTCTTGAGCAGAGGAGAGAAACTGACAGAGAGAGTGAGGCTCCCAGTACCAACTCTGGTTGAATCCAGCAGCATCCACCCTGAGAAACATCTCCAATTTCTCAGTATTGTAGCCCCTCATGGTCAAGTGTCTTCTATTTGTTTATTGATTCAGCAAATGATTACTGACCCCTACTGTGTGTGGTAGGCACTGTGCTGAATGCTAAAGATAAAATAAGGAGTTTGATAGACATGATCCCTGCTTTCGTAATGTATAGAAACTTTACATCACTTCCCATCACTTCAGAGAATTTTCAAATAGTTACGTCCTGCCCAGTACCTCAAGCAAGGAAGTTAGTGTGATATTTGAAAAGCCATCTATATTCTTAATACTTTTTCTCCTAAAACTGATAAGATGGAGCACAGGCCAGAACCTCCCTCCCCAAACTCTCTTCTAACTTGATCACATTGTTTAATCCCTCCCCTAAGGATGTGTGCATCTGAAAGTACTCAGTTGTCCCTTGAGGATCTTGGCAATTCATCTCTTTCTTTTAACTATTTTTTGTGACATCTAAGTCATCTGGATACCACTTTGTCAAAATTTTTATTCCAGAAAATAGCTATATTTAAACAAACACCCTGTGTTTTATGCCATTGGGGCTACATAAAAACAAATTCATTAAACCTCACAGATAAAACTAATTTCATAACCTCATTAAATGCATTCTTTTTATTTTAGTATTATTCTTACATTTAATTGTGTTTCAGATTTACCTGGAAAGTTGAATCGAAATGTAGACCTTCTGCTTTCACACTCAGAAATACATACATAGCAGTTCTTAAGTGGGATTAAGAAACCTACATCTTTATTTTTAAATTTTGCATTTTTGTTGAAAACAGTCCGTGGATCAACCCTTGAGAAGTATTACTTTAAGTAATACATAACTTAGTTGCAGATGTAGAATATCTGATAGGACATTAATATTCATATCTACTTACTAAATTATTCCATATTTTTAGAATGATCTATTTAGAATAGGTACATGCATTCTAGGGACATAATATATGGCTGAGTCTGAGGGAAAAATATTAACAAAACATATTTTAATCATACGTGTTCTTAGAGCAATGTCTTAGCTTAACATACATTGGATTGTTTCTAATTCAAAGACCAGTAGTACTGTTTAATTTCCCAACTGATATAATACATCAAATTAATGTGGTTTAGTAGATTAATGTTTATACAAAGATTATGCCTGGTGGCTATTTCTGATCTAGAATAATATACATATTCTTGTATGCAAAGAAAGTGTTAATAGAATAACTAATTGTATTTGTTCTACAACATTGTTCAAAAATAAAATTAGGCCAGGCGCGGTGGCTCATGCCTGTAATCCCAGCACTTTGGGAGGCCAACGAGGGTGGATCAACTGAGGTCAGGAGTTCGAGACCAGCCTGGCCAACATGGCAAATCCGTCTCTACTGAAAATACAAAAATTAGCCAGGCATAGTGGTGGTGAGTGCCTATAGTCCCAGCTACTTGGGAGACTGAGACAAGAGAATCACTTGAACCAGAGAGGCAGAGGTTGCAGTGAGCCGAGATTGAGCCAATACACTCTAACCTGGGCAACTGAGTGAGACTCTGCTTAAAAACAAAAACAAAAGCTAACTTAAGACACAAAAGGAAGGCTTTGTCTTATGTTTGACATATTTAACATGCAAATTAACCTTCACATTTTCTCCAAAACTCATCAAATGAAAATAATCCCAATGGAAGAGAACTTAGCAAAAATATTAGGAAAAGAGAATGGGATAGGAAACATGGCAGCGATGACATTAGGAAAAGAGAATAAGAAAGGATTTCGCAGCAAAAATGGTTTGGAAAGCTGAAAGACAAACAAGTAAGTAGTAACTGATTTAGCAAACCAAGAAAGGTGGATCCCAAACTGGAATAAAGAAGGCTTAGAGCCGATTCAATCTACCAGGGAACACCTCAAAGGTTTAGGAGTTGGAAGTACCAGATTATCAAAAATTGGGACAAATTGGGGCTCTACACAGGAAGATTTGCTGAAGGTCTGTTTAAAAAGTAATCAGATCATCCACCTCTCCCTTGCCTACAACCAGATGTCTGTTGCTTTATCACTGGAAAAGTTAGGTTTCTTAACTGTAGAAGATAAAGCAGAAGCTGACTGACTCGGGGATACCAGGCACTGTTGTTGGGGGTAACTCTTCTAAAAATCTGGACATTAAGGGAATTTTTACTAGAGCATGTTGAAATTCCAGCTTCCCCCTGGGCTCCCAGAGCCTGGCACTAGATTTTATCTAACATAAAAAGACTAAATGTATCATTTGTGATAAATGCAAACCGCTTCAAAATAAGATCCTACACATCCCTCATATGTTTCCAAACAAAACCATTCTGTAAACTGAAAAGCCCCACCTACCTGCTCAGAGCTTCTAATCAACTTTTTAGTGGCCCAGTTTTATAGATGAGCAGATAGCTGTGAGTCTTACAAAGTATTTGAGGGAAGACTTAAAGTCATGGGATCCAGGAAATTAAGTCTCCAACATAAGAGAGAGCGTTGGGAATCCTTAGGCAATTGCGAAGAAAGATCCCAAAATAATATTTGTGTAGCTGACCTATAGCAGAGGAGATGCCTCCTGAAAAGGTTTATTCAAGAAGATGAAATTTTTTAAATATTGAGAGGAAATTGATACAACTGAAACAGAGTTCTGGGATATAATTGTGAGAAGTATAAAGATAACCAAGCTAACAACAACAATATAGCATAATTTTTCCAGAGGGAAAAACTTATGAAATTATAATATATATTTCAGCTATCAAAATTATTGATATATTTTATATCTTAATCATTTTTATAATCATGTAAAAATATTGATTTAACAATTTCAATATATTGGGAGAAGGAGATGTGTGTGTATGCCTACTGGAGGTTGGTGGGGAAGGATGAGGCAGATAGAATTCTCAGTGGACATTCCTCCAAGGAAGATATGCAAATGATCAGTAAGCATATAAAAAGATGCTCAACATAACTAGACATCCGGAAAATGCAAATCAAAATTATAATAAGATACCCCTCATACCTGCTATAATGGTTAGAATAAAAAATCAGATAAAAAGTGTTGGGAGGATGTGGGAAATCAGAACTCATACACTGCTGGTGGGAATGTAAAATGATGCAGCTGCTTTTGAAAAATAGTCTGGCAGTTCCTCAAATGATTAGTTTTCCTACAACCCAGAAACTCCACTAGGTATATACCTATGAGAAATGAAAACATGTTCACACAGAAACTTGTATGCAAATGTTTTTAGTAGCATTATTTATAGTAGCCAAAAGGTGGAAACATCCCCAATATCCATCAACAGATGAATGGATAAACAAAAAGAGGTATATCCCTACAATGAAATGAGTGCATGCTGATATATGCTACTACTTGGATGTACCTTGAAAACATACCAAGTGAAAAAAACAAGTTATGAAAGTTCACATACCATATGATTCTATTCAGAAGAAATTCCAGAATAAGGAAATTGGTAGAGACTAATGAAAAAGGTAGCAGGTAGATTAATGGTTGTTTAAGGCTGGAAAAAGAACTTGGTGGTGGAGGCAGAACAAGTGATAGCTAAAGAATACATGATTTCTTTTAGAGGTGATGGAAATGTTCAAATATTGACTGCTGTGATGTTTGCACATATCTGTGACTGTACTGAAAACTATTTAATTGTGCACTTTAAATGGGTGAATTGTGTGCTATGTGAATTATAAAGCTGTTTATAAAAAAGAAAGATTGAGAAGCAGGAAAGCAACCATAATGTTTAGAGATTGAAGGTAAACGCTAAAAAGTTACAGCATTAAAATTAGTTGCTTCTAGGGCAGAATTCCTCACCCTATTGACATTGATTCATTGCTGTCCAGAGCTATACAGTGCATTACAGAATGTATAAAAGCATTCCTGATTTCTACCTACCAGATACCAGTAGCAACTCTCTCTCCCTTCACCATTTGTGACAACTAAATACGTCTCTAACCATTACCAAAGGGCTCGCAAGGGAGGGAGGATTTCCCCAGTTAAGGACCACTGCTCTAGGGATTGTGCATTGGAGGGGAAGAAAGCTGCAAGATGTAGGTATGGATATTTTTATAACAAATATTGAAAAATTATTTAAATATTTGTCTATTTAAACTGTGAATGTGTCTATCTTAGCTCAAGCTACCACAGAATGGATGCCTCAAACAACAGAAATGTATTTCTCATAGTTCTGGAAGCTAAGTCCAAGATCAAGTTTCCAGGCGATTCTGTTTCTGGTAAGGGCTGTCTTCCTGCCTGTAGATGACTGCCCACTTACTGTAGCCTCATATGGCAGAGAGGGAGAGAGAGGGGAAGAGAAGAAAGAGAGAGAGTGAGAGAGAGAAGGAGGGAGAAGACAGAGAGACAGAAAAAGATTTTTTAACATAAGGCTGCCAATCCTATTGGATTAAAGTCCCACCTTAATTACCTTATTACTTTCTAAAAGCCCTTTCTCCAAATATAGTGACATTTGGGGTTAGGGTGTCAACATACAAAATTTGTGGGAACACAATTCAGTCCATACCAATATATAACTTTGAATAAAATGAAAACTAAATACTGGATATTTCTACCAAAAATCTGTGACAAAATTGGCCACAAAAATTACTTCTTCGCCAAGATGCCAATGAGGTCACTGTCACTGAGGATGTTATTAACAGTATTAAGAATGCCGTTTTATGTTGTTGTCTGGTTTTATTATTTTTTAATATTTACATTCATTTAACTAATCTTCCCAAAGTTTTATTGTAACTTTTGTGATGTGTTTTTTAACAACTATCTGAATATATCTGATTTTAAAAAAGGTCAACCAGCTTGTTTATAGGCATGATTTTTTTTATTGTTTTACTTGTTTTGCTTTAGGTAGACTTGAACACAAATCTTTATCATATGTGTCAAGAGACTGATGAGAAAAGTTGCCATTTAAGATAAACATTAACCTAATTTTTCCTCAGGCACCTTTATATTAGACCTAAAATGTATAGGTAATTGTACTATTTTTAAAAATTGTTATCTATTATTCAAAGCCTTAACATTTGATATGAGAAACAGATATTATTTTCATTGGTCCAAGACATTCTCCTGGCCAACTAAATTCCTTCTATGTAGAGGTATTTCTCTGCATTTTCAACCCTTTAAACAGAGATTCAGTTTAAAGATGTCATTTGGTCAATTCATTAAAAAAAATCAAAACTTGGTAAAAGTGATCAAAGCTTTATTTATATTTTTAGCAAATAATTAACCTTAGTTTTACTGTGTACATCATCAACATATAAAAGAAACAACAGAATAGGTACTTTTGAAAGAATTACCCCATTTATCAAGTAGACATTTTGTCTGCTTCACAAAAAAAGCAGATTCCATCATTGGTGTATATAAAGGAAAATTCAAATCAAATCATTTGTGCCACTTGGGGAAGTTTGATTAATGAGACCCTGCTTGGTTTTATTAATCTTTCCACATTCTTCACTTCTCACTCTTGACACCTAACCATCCATTTTGGAAATCACCTTTATTTTCTTCACACTTAGTGAAGCTCTAATAATAATTTGGGTTTGAAATTTTTCCCACTGTATTTTTTTTAATAAACTATTTACAAGATCTTTATTTCTAAGATCTTCATCTTTCTAATTTTCTAACCTCTTGTTAATAAAATCCACCTGGTAAAGAAAATAAAACATTAAAATAATTGAGATCTTTTACCTCAAGCATTTTCTTTTGTCCATACTCCTTGGATTGTAAAAAGGTATAAATATGCAACTTTGGATTGTAATATCGGAACAATAATGACTTTAGTACTCATTCTCAGGGTCATTGATAGGTTCTTTAATGCTGTCTTTGAAGCAAGGTGAATAGAGTCTAAATTACCATTAAGAATTCTGTGACTGCTGTGATTACCTAAGCAAAACATATTTGATAGATGGCATAAATGTTTGCCATGTCTGCTTAGTGAATGAATGAAATATTGCCTGCTTGAAAAAAAGTAACTTTTTAAAACTGGTCTCTTGGTCATATTTAATTGCATGGGTTTATTGCTTTTTTTATGTACTGGCCAAAGCACAGTAAATGATTCAGGCAGGAAGCATGGTTGATGCCCGATACTTAACCCCTCCTTAGAGAGCAAGGAAAAGCCAAATTTAGGTGGAGTCAAATGGTCCAGTGAACCTAGTCCCAAGCTATGAAACTCTTCGATGAGACTCAGGTAGGAGTCTTTATCTAAAAATAGATAGGAAGTTAAAAATTCCAGCCGATTCATACTCAAAATTAGGCAAAGGCTGATTTCACGTTTAGCATATTTACAGAGAACACCAACCACTGGAACCTGGAAATGCACAAGAAACAAAACAATTTTATTCCTGTCTAAGAGTGCCATTTTCAGGGTTTCAGAACACAGTAGGAGACCGTTGATTAGAAGGGAGCTTCATTCCTACAGAGGAATGGTTTATTATTGCCCCGAGGATAAAATCCTATCCCTACTTTGGAATACCACTCATGATTTAGATCCTCATTCCTTTTCCAACCCATTACTTCGCCTCCAATGCAAAATACTTACTTTAAATCAAGAATTGGCAAGCTTTCTGCAAAGTCAAATAATAAATAGCTTATAGGCTTTGTGGGCCAGTCACTGTCACAACTACTCATTTCTGCCATTGTTACAGGAAAGTGGTCGTAGATAATACGTTAACGAATGGATGTGGTTGTTTGTGATCAATACAACTTTATAGAAACAAATGACAGACCTGCTTTGGTTCATGGGCCGTAGTTTGCTGACTCTTCCTCTAGACCAGTTTATTTACAAACTGTAAATTGTGACCACTTAACGTGGTGTGAAATCAATTTTATAAACTAGTTTTTAAAAACAGATCTTTACTTTTATTACTATTAATATCACTCTAAAAATTCTAAGATACGGTAAGAGACAAAAATAAAATATATAATGATTGTAAATGAAAAGATAAAAAGTACTGTTGTTTCTAATGGTAAAGCCATAGTCCTTAGAAACCCAAGAGAATTCACCTGAAAAACCTCTAGAATGGTGCTTCCCAAAGTTATCTACACATGGGAATCACATGCGAGAACTTCAAAAAATCCTAATGCCCGAGCCTTGCTCCCAGCAGACTTAATTGGCCCAGCAAGTGTTTTTAAAAACATATGAGATAGAATAAATCAGAAAATATCAGTATTTATTTTGTGTTGTAACTCTTGTAAAGGAAGCATTGTTTTCAGATTTATATTACACATATATGTGTATACTGATTGCTAAGTGAAATCTATTTGTTACCTCTGCACATGGTCTAAAAAGTTTGAAAACTGCTCCAAGTTAAATAGAATTGGCAGAAGACTTAAAGATGGAAACTTCATTTTCTTCCCATATGATATGCTATTTAGAACAATAGTTGAAGTTTCACTAGAACTTGGGATAAAGAGGAGAGTCCCAGAGGCAAGAAGTCCTCCCTGAAATGCAATCATGGCTGAGCTCCTCTTTAGGACAATAGCCTAAACCACAGCTGGGAAGGCAGGCAGGGAAGGACCTTGCCCGTCAGCTGTGCCTGGGCCGGACAACCAGCCACAATTCCAAATATCTTTCTACTTTGTCTTTGCCTCTTCCTCCTCCTTCTTCTTTTTTTTGGGGGGGAAGGAGTCTCTCTCTGTCGCCTAGGCTGTAGCGCAGTGGCACGATTTCAGCTGGCTTCAATCTCTGCCTCCCGGGTTCAAGCCATTCTCCTGCCTCAATCTACCGAGTAGCTGGGATTACAGGCACCCGCCACCACAACTGACTAATTTTTGTATTTTTTCGGTAGAGACAGGGTTTTGCCACGTTTGCCAGGCTTGTCTCTAACTCCTGACTTCAAGTGATCTGCCCACCTTTGCCTCCCAAAGTGTTGGGATTACAGGCATGAGCCACTGCGCCCGGCCCCCTATTTTGCTTGTTTTAATTCTAAGTGTGATTCAAACAGAAATTAAGATGAGAAAAGGGAACTTCCCCTTTTAGGTTGTAACTCTTGGGACTGCACATGGTGCCCTAAGGAAATTCAGGTAATGTCAGTTGTACAGGTGGAGGAGAAGGAGGAGGAGAGAAAGATACAGAAGGTCCCAGAGTGGCTTGTTGTGATGACACAGTGTTTGGGGGATAAAGGAACCCTAGAGATTTATGGGGTGGAGGGAAGTGAATGAGGAAACCATGTAAAAATTAATCATTTTATTTTTTGGACTTAGTCTTCATTTTTATTAAAGATGTAGAACATCTTTAGTGATGAGAGTTCCTGAGGTGAGAATTTCTATTACAGATCACATCACATGTTAATTAATTAACAAACACACACAATGGTCGAAGCAGATAAAGGCTCATATTTGGTTTCTGTCGCTTTTTTCTTTTTTTTTTAAAAAAAAAACAGAAATAATTTCAGTTAGGTTATATCTCAAAACTTTTGGTTTATTTGTTTCAGTTGCTTATTAAATTGAAGTATTGAGAGAGTAAGTCAGAATGAGTAAGCATAGAGAAGAAACTTGATCCCAGGTTTCAAGATTCCTGGTTATGGAGTGTTTTTACCAGAGCAACACTTTGTCTTTATGTTCTTCTTAAAGAAAGGGTTACAGCCTGCTGTACTGTACACTGTAATGCAGTCCAGTCACACATTTACTAATTCATTCTTTCACAGACTATTGATTAAATTCCTATGATGTGCCAGTCACTACTAAGTGCTTATCTCTAAAAGTAGAATGTGTCATCTTGGTGTGTGTCCTCATCACTTATATACTGTAGTAAGGGAAATAAATATTAAATCACTTTGAGAATATTCAGTTCTGGAGAGGAAATACAGCTGAGTGTGGATTTCCTAAAGTCTTATCTGCCAATTATCTCTTCAGAATGTGAGAACAGCATTCTAACTCCATTTTATGTTCTCCCATCCCAAGAAAATAAGGAATCAAAAAAAAAAAATAAAATAAAATAAAAAACCAAAAAAAAATAAAGAGGTGTTGAAATGAAGAAACCTTAAAATCTAAAAAAATTCCTGATGTTTTTAATGTTGTCTGAAATTTTTACATTGAACTATCTCCTTCAAGTTTCCCTAATTTATACATGCTTTACCCAGAAATAACAGTCAGCAATGCATACTAACTTTAAAAAGTCACGTTTATCACATGTTGTTTTCAGAACCAAAAGCCAAATGTCCTCTCTCCTGATGATCCCCATATGGAACAGTTGAATGCAAATATTTATATTAAAATTATTTTCATAGGTGCCAATCTTATGCCTTAATGTGGTTCAAATTAATCAAAGAGAAAATATACAAATCTTTATAATTTTTACAGTACAAAAAAAGTGAACTATTTGTTAAGTAAAATATTTTGCTGTCTTAAAATTTATTCATTTTTATACTCAGTATCTGTTCTAACTTGGAAAATAAATTTAATGTCATGCAAACATGAAAGAAAAATATCAATATTTGAAGATGTCTCTATGAAGAGTATTCCAACTGGCCGGGAGCAGTGGCTTATGCCTGTAATCCCAGCACTTTAGGAGGCCGAGGTGGGCAGATCACTTGAGGTCAGGAGTTTGAGACCAGCCTGGCCAATGTAGCGAAACCCCATCACTACTAAAAATACAAAAATTAGCTGGGTGTGGTGGCATGCACCTGTAATCCCAGTTACTCTGGAACTGGAGGCTGAGGCAGGAGAATCACTTGAACCCGGGAGGCAGAGGTTGCGGTGAGTCAAGACTGCACCACTGCACTCCAGCCTGGGTGACAGAGTAAAACTCCATCTCAAAAAAGAGAAAAAAAAAAATTATTCCAATTAAGAAGCACACATGCACACAAATAACTTGTTAAAAAAAAAACCTATGAATTTTCCCAAGTTGTTTACCCCTTGTTTGATTTTTGTACAAAGTAGAAATAAATATTTATACTTGAACAAATAAAATATTAACTTTAGATGCTTTATTATAGAGTTATTTTAATAGTAAGCACATATTAGGGCAAGATGATTTTATTTTATAAATATGTTTTATTGATAATATGTGCTAAGATAAAACTTTTCATGCAATTACAAATACTATATTCTCTTTCTTAAAAAAACTCTTGGTAATTTTATTGGAAAATGTCTGTGTGTATGTGAAAATGTAGTTATGCATGTGTTTTTGTGTGTGATATATAAAATAAGTTATAAAATATTAATTACTTTATAAAATACAAACTGTATCAAATCCATGTCTGCTGACGATCTAGAACCTTGAATTTTTTTTTTATTCCCCCAGTGGAATTTAACTCTTGCGCCCAGGCTGGATTGCAATGGTGTGATCTCAGCTCACTGCAACCTCTGCCTCCCGGTTCAAGTGATTCTCCTGCCTCAGCCTCCCTAGTAGCTGGGATTACAGGCATGCACCACCATGCCCCGTTGATTTTTTGTATTTTTCGTAGAGATGGGGTTTCACCATGTTGGTCAGGCTTGTCTCGAACTCTTGGCCTCAGGGGGATCCACCCACCTCAGCCTCCCAAAGTGGTGAGATTATAGACGTGAGTCACCACATCCGGCCAAACCTTGAATATTTTTAAAAAGAATATGTATTGGAAATTGTTTCATGTAGAATGAATAAAATTTACTCCTGACTTTTAATGGCTATATAGTGTTCCACTGTAAAATTCTTCAATGATTTGTTTAACCAGTACCTATATATGTAGTATCAACTTTATCACTCAAGATTTTTTATGATAACGTAATAAAAGTGATTTCTGATATGTTTATAGTGAAAGGCAGTATTACAAAGTGGTTCTGAAGATGTATTTTCAGGCAGAATACCTGATATGTGTTCTGCTACTGGTTATTTAAGACGTTTTAAAAATTAATTTTTTTGTTCCTCAGTTTTCTAATATATAAAATTGAGAAAATCATATTACCTACTCACAGGGTTATCAGCAAGGTTTAAGGCCTTAGAGTAGTGGCAGGAACCTTATAGTAAAAAATCAACTACATTAAATCTAGATCTGTACCCACCGATTGTAAGTTTCATTCTCATCAATGAAACGTCTCATCAATGAAATCACTGCATTATGCCCACAGCCTAGAAAAGTTGGCAGCACACAGAAAATACAATTAAGTAAAACTTGAACTCAAATATGATGTGTTTATACACATAGAAAATGCCTTTATTTAATATTTTATGTAATAATTTTTAGATTATAAATAAATATTAAGTGGGCTTTACTACAGATGGAGAGAAGCAAGTATAATCCGACCTAAAGATTAGGGAAGGGGAGAGAAGGGGAGATGGAGGGAAAGAAAGAAATTAAGGGCATATGAGTGCCCCAAAATTCCTTTTCTAAATGCTTGATTCAATTAGAGTTGAGTTTGCATCATTGAGAGAATACTAATACTTGATTTTTGCTTAGTATCCCTACCTAGCATTTAAGTTCCATGGATTCCAGCCACTTGGTTAGGGTCTGTCTCACTCTGCTCAGCTTTTTTCTGACATCTTTCCAGATAACACTACGTCCTGGATAGACTAGCTAGTCTAGTATGAATGGTCCGGTTGCTGGAACAAACCTAACTCGTGGCTATTTTAAGATTAAAATCTCTTTGTATGCATAGATTAACTAGGTTCACAAAATGCTTGTAAATTTTTTGGAAGTCAGGATCTATTCTTTTTAGGGAATTAAATCTCCTTACCATATGCTTTTATGTTTATTTTATAAAACATGTTTGCTAGTTTTTGACAGGCTGTTCAAACTACCTTAATTACCAAGAGTATACAGTAAAGCTATTAACTCCTCTATACCTTGGTTAATGTCTTCATGAATCAGTCACTCTTAGAAAGAAAACAGGGTCATGGGCGAACTAGGACAAATGTATTAACACAATAACTAAAGTACAGTTTTAGGCCATGATGTTATTTATAACGTGCATGCCAAGTTAGAGTGCTCCGTGGTAGAAATGACCTTTCATCCCTTTTATCAAGCATGTAATTTTCTAGTCATCTGAAGAGCTGCTTCTCCTGGTAGTTGTAAATTCTTTAATTACTATTTTAAACACTTATGTTGCATTCCAATGAATACTATGTGAATGATTTCAAATACTCTACCAGAATGATAACTTATAATGAGGGTAAATGGGCAACTTGAATACTCTTTTAATCTCAGACCTTGTCTGGAAGATTTTTGCAGAGATATGACACTTTCATTATCTAAAAAGTATTTACCTCTCCACTTGAGCATATTTTTCACATACTTAAACCCTTTATAGTATAATTCATTAAAAAATCTAAAAGACTATCTGAAGATAGAGAAAACTAATAAATCTTTTTTCATTTAAATATCATTGCATTCTTTTTGTTCTGATAGTATTCTCTTTCTGAAAATGTATTTGTTTCAAAGATTTATTAAAAATTTGATACCCTAATTATGTCAACTATATTATATTTTATTTTGTTGGTCACAGTTTGCAAATGAAGTTAGTAAGTTAAAATGTTGAAAACATTAAAGATTTGGATAAGGTTTTACTTTTCCAGTCTTTTCTTGCCTGTATAGATAATTGAATGAGTATTTAATATTAAAATCAATAGTAAATTGAAGTTATAAAGAAATTTTGACAATATTATTTATCTATGCCAAGCTTTGTGCTCTTGTTAACAGCACTTTATAATTTACAGTTTACTACTTAAAACATTTTCATGGTCTGATCTCTCATAAATCCCAGCTAGTCTTAAACAGTCCTTATCATCAGTTCCAACAAAGCCCTTTTTCAATCCCTGATAATATAGTATTTCTAGTCTATCTTCAAAGAAATAGATGAAAATATTGGTTGCTACACTTGTGATTTTTGATATTTCAAGTTTTAAATTATTTTTTCAAGATTTATTTTTGTTTATTTGAGTTTCCAAGTTAGAAATGCTTCATAGCTCATTTGCTAAAGATTAGTTTTTATAATATATATTATGTAGAGACTTTAAATTTTATTTATATTCAGTATTGTCAGTAGGCTAACTTAGACCACAGTTAGTTTTGCCCTACCAAAAAGGGCATTATAGTAAGAATTCTGACAAAAATTATATGTAAGAATATATTTTATAGGTTCAGTAATTCAGTGTAAATCAGATAATCATTTTCATTGTATATATAGACATGGGTCGTAACATTTTTGTTTAAAAAGTGCTCTGTCTCATTATAAGTAACTTATTCTTTTTCTTGATTTTCTTAACCTTAGATGTTTAAGTACTCAATTACTTTAGGCAGAAAACAGGTTTTAGATATAATCACTGTGTAAATATTTTTATATTAATTGCCACAGATGATATAATTTGTTTCCCAAAATATCACTAATGACCACAAGCAAAAAAAACTTCACAAAAATTCTACATAAATATTAACAATATATATGATTCTGGGAAAATACTTCATGAAAATGCTATCTTAGCTCAAGAAGTCTTTGCAACCATTTATGATTGAAAATTGTCAGTTTCAAAGATGAAATATTGAAATCCCAAAGTTGATCTGCACTTATAGCTTCCAATGTTTAAGTATAAGTATCTTGGAATATATATATCTGAGGCCTTAAAACTAGGGTATTGTTGTAACCTAAATTCTTGAATAGCTAAGATAATTGAGCAGCAGTTGGCAGAAGCAGGGACCTAACCATCATATCCTCCACAGGAGCAGGGCTTAATGCTTAAAGGCTCATAGTAGGGCTAATGGCCTAGACTTCCCTCCCTCCTTATTTGTTCACCTACTCCAAGTAAAGAGCAAAGCCTTGGGAGAAGATCACTGGTGGTTGTATTAGTTTCCTAGGGCTGCCATAAGAAAGTACCACAAATGGAATTACCTTAAGCAACAGAAATTTATTTTCTCACAATCCTTGAGGCTGAAAGTCCAAAATTAATATGTCCATAGAGCCATGTTCCCTCTGAAGGATCTAGAGAAACAAAAACTTTTTTTTTTCCACTTCTTAGCTCATGGTGGTTGCTGCCAGTCCTGGGCATTCTGTGGCTTGCAGATGCATTGCTCCATTATTTGCCACCACTGTCACATGGTCTTCCCCACATCTCTATGTCCAAATTCCCCTTCCCTTACAAGCACACTAGTGATTGGTTAAAACCTAATCCAGTATGACCTCATATTACCTTATAAGACTCTATTTTTGAAGAAGGTCACACTCAAAATGCTAGGGGTTGGGGCTTGAACATATCATTATGGGGTCACAGTTAATCTCCAACAGGGCATGGAGATAGTCAGAGCTGATCCACATACAGCCACAATATGAGATTACTTGGGACCCTCCCACAATTTAACTGGTTGATTGAAAATTCAGTTGAATAAAGATAGATGACAACATATACACCTTTTAAAAATATTCTCCTATTCTTTCCAAAACACAAATAGAGAACTTTAAAAGCACAAACCACTAAACTATAACAAGGAGATAGAAAACAATAGCAACTTAATTTTGGCAAGTGGATAGCACATGGATGAGTGTAATTAATTTGGCAGAACCCACGTGGCCAAATTTTAATCCCACAGAGGCACAAATCAAGAAAACACTTGATTTTTTCCATGGAATCTCCTCCAAAGCTTCAGGAATTGAAAGTGCCAAGCACCTGTATCAGTGAGGGCAGAGGTTGGATTCAGAACTTTGGTTAAAAAGTTTGTTTAATAAGCAGTTGGAATCCCAGATCTTCTACCTTATCCAACATAACCTTGCTACTTCCTCTCCACTATCCCTGAAAATAATGAAAGAATTTTTTTCTTTGAAGTAGGTAGAACAGAGCATCTTTGCACTGAAGTACAGGACTGAAATCAGGGAAACAAGTAAAACAATAAATATTAAATATCAAGACAGATACTGTGCTGATATGTGGTTAACAACCATCTCTCTGGGAAGAAAGAGCCTTGATTTGTAGTATTTTCCGACCTCTATGGTATAAATCTTACCACCACAGCCAATTTCTAACAATCAACATGATATCCTTGAATGTCAACTTGGGAAGAAATGTGTACAGGCTCTCATTATCATTGAATTCATGCCAGTTCCACTGATTGAGAGCCATCTAGCCTTCTTTTCTTAAGGCTTCAGAATGCTGGCAGCTCTCCAGAGACACAGTTGAAATATTCTCCTCAGAGGAATTTGACCAGTCTGAAGAAATATATTGATGCTGGACTTCCTCAAAAAGAAAATAATAATCTACTAACCCTTTCTGCAGCAAATCTTACAGTTGATAAGCTCTACCCGTGGACTTAGAGATTCCATTCTTGAGCTGCTTTGAAACACAAGTACATAACCCAAGATCACTGGATACCTAAGGAAATCATCTAAAATGAAATATAGACACCAAAAAAAAAAAAAAAAGAAAAATCCCAAAATGACGGAACTTGGAAGAAACAAACTATTCTGGAAGAAAGTAAAGATCTTCATAAAGATTAGAGAAAATATTGCATCCATGAAACAAGATCAAATTGCTACTTTTAAAATGAGCAGGAAATAAAACAGCTCTTTGAATTTAAAAATAAGAGAAGAAGAATAAAAGTCTCAGAGGAAGTTTTAAAAAATTAAAGTTGAGGGAATAGTCCAGAAGTAGAGGGAAATGATGAAAAAAAAAAAATACGTGAGAAAACAAGAAAATCTGAGGTCACCCCAGAAGTTCAAAAAATAAGCATCGCAGAAAGAGAAAACAGGGCCTATGTGAGAGAAGTCATCAATAAAGTAATGAATAACTTTTTTAGTAGTTAAATACATGTATTTTTAGATTGAGAGAGCCCAGTACAATGGATGAAAACAAACTCATACCAAAGAAGGTCATCATAACGTTTTAGACCACTGGAGAAAAATAAAAGGCTCTGTGAGGTTCCAGGAAAAAAAAATTAAATAAAAAACAGGTTACATAATTTTCAGGGATTAACATTGCTTTGTTCTTCATAGCTTCAAATCTAGAATCCAGGAGGCAACAGAAAATGCTATCTAATTTCAGACGAAAATGTTTTCCAATATAGAATTCTGTATTCAGACAAAGTATCAATTAACTCAGGGCATTGAATAAACATGGTTCAGACATGCAAATTCTCAAAGTTAAGCTTGATGCACTATTTCTTAGAAAAATCTTAGATGATGTACGTCATTCAGCACAACAGGATAGTTAGCCAAGAAAGAGTAGCTAATCCAGAAAGGAGGGATTCAGGTCAGGAAGAAGCAAAAGGAATCCCCAGAGTAAGAGTGATGTGAGATCTCAGGATGAGAGATGAACCAACAGAGGATGGCTAGTCCATTGTGCTGCCAAGCAGAGGCTCCAGGAGAGATTTCCTTAAGGTGATGAAACTGATGGACTACCTGGTGTATCCCAAAGCATTGAGAGGTATTCAGACAACCAGTAGAGAGTTGGAGGGTGAATTCCTAATTTAAACTTAGAAAACTAAGCAGATTTTAAAAAGAGAGACAGAGAGAGCATTAAATTCCAGAAGTAAAAGTAGATCAGAAAGAAGAAAAAAGCCATATTTATATCATGTATAACTCTTTTTCAGGGATAAGCTTTTAAAGTGTCACAATATTTTAATAGCCCAAGAGCTCACAATTCTATACTATGTACAATGAATGACGCATTAAATTCATAAAACACACCACCTGCTTCTAGGAATGTTGTATGGCCCCTGCACAAATGTGCTTTCTAAATTCCTAGAATTGCTAACTTAGTGAGTAGTGAAACAATTTGGAACTTCTTTTTCCTTTGACTGAATGTTCAAATTGATATAAGGTAGGTCTCAGATTTCAAAATTTTTGGTTCAAGGCTTATAAAGACAGGTTTGGCCTTTTTATTTACAAAAGTATTTCTTTTATTTATCTGCTGAAGAAGATTAGAAAATATGCTTTCCTCTAAGTTACCTCAGGTGGACTCACAGAATATCAGCACATTAGTGATTTATAAACTTTTCTGCTGATATGACTTCCTTATTAAGGGAGAAAGAAAACTGTTCTTACAAGTTCTATGAGGCAAGCTTACCTAAGTATAAATCAAAATGTAATTTTTGCTCAAAGCTGTATTCGATTTTTACTAAGGTAATCTTGTTTGTTTATATTGTTTATGAAGTATTAGATAACAATATTTAAATTAATACATAGACATTCGATTGAGCAAGTATAATGTTTCTCTTTGATGAGATTTTAAAACGTGATTTTTGAAGCATTTTCTCAAAAGAAACGTGAACTATTTTATTAAATATTTATTTGTTAAAAATATCTGTTACCACACTTTCTATGTCCTAGACAGTGTGAATGCAAGGACAAAACATGTTCTTGCCCTAATAATGCAGCATTAAATCTTAAGAAAGAAAAACACGTGTATATTATTTACTGTAATTTTATAAAATACTTTGGAAATCATAGATACAATGTATGGACACCAAAGGAAAACACATAGACAGGGAAAGGCCTTAATAATATTATAGTTTCTGGTAAAACGGAGGAAGATAAATCCACCAAGGAGACTAGGCGATTGGCCAGAGAGGGAGAACACACAAGAAAGTGTCAGGAAATCCAAAGCAGACAGAGTTGAAGATGGCAGAGCGGCTAAGAGGAGCACATGCCACTGAGAGAGAAAAGCCATAATGACAGGAGAGTTAGCAGTCAATTTCACAGGACAGGGCTGTTTGGTTACCTTCCTGGATGTAACTATCATGGATTGGTGAGACTGAAAAAACAGATTTTATCCATTAAAAATGAAATTTGTTACATTTTTTAAAACATGCCCTCTGACTCCTTCCCTCTCCATCCCCTGACCTCTTTCCTGAATACTTTCTCCTTCTTAACACAACTAAAAGCTGATACCCTCTTGAGATCACTCTTTTATCTGTGACAAACACAAGTAAAAACTGTTCAGTCTCCAACTCAACAAAAGCAAGGTCAGGAAGACGAAAGGCAAACCTCTCAGTCCTTAATACCATGATTATAATAAGGGGCAGAATCACCACTGAGTGCATAGTGTGTACCCACACTGAACAGGAATCTCTGATGCTCATTTGCTCTGGTATACTCCCTCTAGCTCTTTTTGCCCCTGCCATCTGCCAACTTCCTATTTCCTTGGATCCACACCCTTCTTATGCTGGTGTTGCCATTAGCCTGTGCTGTTCAAGTCTCTGTGCATAGTTGGTTAAATGCTACAGCTTTATACTTCCTCACCTTCCTAATGTATTTCCATCAATCCTGAGAATTGTGCTTAGGGGCTTGTGAGAGTAACAGGATTGTTAGAAAAAAGTGGGAATTCAAGTGAGACTAAGCCTCTCAGGCAGACTGAGCAAAGTGTGAGGAAAAAAGTCTTGGATGGGACAGTGAACCAAATAAGGAGGGACTCATTATTGAGGTAGGAACAGAAAGGCAGCTAGAAGGATATCATACTAAAAGATGGGAACATTTAATATATTCCATTTTTCTCCATTGTATCTTCTTAATAATGTCATGGATGTTATCTCTCATGCTGTCTTAGGTTGTGTTCCCAAAAAGACCCTAAAATGAGGTGTGCAAATGATTTATTAAGGAAGTGATCTCAGCAAACACTGGTAAAGTTCTGGGGATCAGGACAAGGAAGGAGGGGAAAAGAAAAATAAGGATGCAATCTCAGGCAAAGTCCCTAGAGGGTAGCTTCAGCCTGATCCTACAGAGAACTTTAGGTTATAGATTAATCCCTAGATGTACCCTGATTGAGTCGAGGGACCTAGGCTTTTATATCCTTGTACCTGTCAAATATTGTTCAATGGCTGTCTGAAGAAATAAGTTCCCAGGCACATCCGGTTCTCTGTTGTGTTGATGAAATAGCTCCATTAGCTAAAGACAACTAAAGACGGTAACCATAAATAAAAAAATGTCAGGAATAAAAGCCCACCAAGTTAGAAAGAAACATATAGAAAGAAACAAAGGAAAGCAAAAAGTAATTTGTAGGTGGAGTACCTTTATATAAAATTATTGCTTAAGGTAGCACTGAAATTTAGGAGAAAACTGATAATTTCTGAAGAATCAACCATGAGACACATTTATGATACATCTATATGACACTTCTAAGTAGCACATCTTTATAATGCTTCTGTATAAATATCTTTATAGTAGATATAGAGCATAATCTCTGTAATAGAACATAGCTATCAAATTTTTGTCTCTGCCCTGAGTGCCATCTTCGCATCATGACTTTAGATATCCTGTGGCTTAATTTCTGTAAAAGTGCCTACAATGAACTGAGTTGAGTCCTCTTAAAATTCATATATGAAAGCCCTAAACCCCTTAAGCCACTATATTTGGAGTAAGGAGATAATTAAAGTCATAAGGTGGGGCCCTCATAGGATTCGTGTCCTTATATGAAGAAATAGGACTCTTTCTCTGTTTCCCGTGAGGACAACACCAGAAGGCAGCCATATTCAAGCTGGGAAGAAAACCCACACCAAGAACCAAATTGGGTGGCACCTTGATCTTGAACTTCCCAGCCTCCACAACTGCAAACAATACATTTCTGTTGTTTTAGCCACCCAGTTTATGGTATTTTGTTATAACTGCCTAAGCAGACTAAAACAGTACCATATGCCTGTACTCATGTTTAAACATGGTTTATTTTCTTCAGGGAAAAAAAAAATGAAACTTGAAACAAAATTCCAGAAAGACTGTTTTCGCATGTAATATCAACTATGCCCTAGCTAATGAACAATAATGCAATTTCTGAGCCATCCTTATGTAATTTTCTCATATTCATTCTTATAAATTGTGCAAGATTGGAATAGACTTCTGCCCTAATTTGCTGTCACACCTTTCCAGGTTGAACCTCAATGCTGCCTGTTTGTCTTGGTAAAAGCGTTCTTTCCATGATTTCCTTGCATCCTGGCAGAGTCTGGTCTCTAAGACACTACAGGAAAGACTATGATTTGAAAAGAAAATTCTTATTGGCAAGAACTGCTACAGAGGTCCCCATAAAACTTCTACCAACATTTTGTACATCTATACATAGAATCCAAAAAAAAAAAAAATTAAAAGTTCAGGTCCTTCTCAGAACAGGGACCAAAGTATTCATTAACTGCAACGAAAACAATCTATTTACAGGCACACTGCAGAAAAGGGAGTTAGCCATGTGGCTGACATCTCAGTCACCCCACAACCTAATGCCCCATACATGTAGAGATGAAAACAGGGCCAAGGCAGATTGCTACTAGGAGCCAGCCATCAATGCTGGCAATATTCCAGCTTATTCTCTAGGGCAGGTATCTTTAACTGACCAGTTACAAAAAATAAATTAACTTGTCCATTCAGTGTGATCAACAATCTAGCCCTAAGTATGACAAAATTGTTTGTGAATGGCTGTCTTTAAATGGACTCAAAATAATTTCTATCTATCCCTGTGAATAGTTTCCATATTGGAAATGCTAAACTTGCATCTATTAAGTATCTTAAATACAGTGTAGGTTGGCACTCTAGTAACTGATGATAGAGGTGGGTTTTGTTTTTTAGACAGTTTTTGGCCTTCTATTGCTGCAGACCCAGTCTTGAGCTCGTTCTCATTGATTCTACTCAGACTTTTTCTCATCTCTACCAGTATTTCTCTTTTTGTTCAACTTCCCACTGGTGGAGTAGAAGTGGTAGTAGAAGCAGAGGGTGTTGGGAAAACTGGGTTAACTTTTGTGCTAGTTTATAAGGAGAAAGGAATGGAGAAAGGGAAAAAATGAATGTTAATTCTGTTGCCAAGTCTTTCTCTCCAAAGTACTTTCCTTGGTCCTTGGAAGGAGCTCAGTAATTGAGACGGGAGCAGCTGTCTAGCAAAGCCCATTCTTGAGATTCCCCAATCTGCTAATGAATGGAATTTTTAAACTGTACTTTCTTAGGCATAACTTGAAAGAAGAGATGTAAATTCATTGAGTAATAAATATTTAAGTAAATGAATGCAAGATCTGTGGTGCAGAATAGTTTTAAAGTTTCCAGAAAACAGAGAGATCAGAAATTGCCTGAAAGAAAGTACCATCCTAGCAGGGCCAATGTCAAATGAATATCAGGGATGATTTTATCGTAAGCCTTATTTGTAATGTACATATTATTTATTGTTCACATATTTATAGAGCACCTATGATGTGACAAACTTTAGATTGAGAGGTTAGTAAAGTTGTGGGGAGGACTGGACAGATCAGGTAATCTAGTCATGTCTTAGTTCTACACCTTGAGTCTGTGTCTTTGGGCAAGTAACTGAACCTCCTCATCTCATGGTTTCCTCTTCTGCAAAATAGCAAAGATAAGAAAGATACCTATCCCATGTGGCAGGTTAATTGTGTCATTGTTTATGCCAGGTTCTACGCATACAGAAATAAGACAAAGCCTCCAAGATTTTCATGGTTTAATAGTGGCTAAAGATAAGAAAAACAATGATTAAAACTCAGTATGGTAAATGCTATAAGAGGAGACACACCCCAGAGCTATGATACTCATAGCAGTGGTTACTCAGTCTGAAGAAAGAGTGATGGTTTTAGAGTTTGGTATGAGTCTTGAAGACTTTACTAGGGAGACAAGAAGAAGACAAGGACTCCAGAAAAGACAGAGATATGAGAAACATGGTGACTTCTAGGAATCGTAAAAAAATTTAGTATATCTACTGTTAGAAAAGACTCTGGGAGTATGCTAGAGAATGAAGCCGGGTGGTAGGGCTGAGTCCTGCTAAAACGATGCAAACTTTTTTGTAGGGTTTCAGACAAGTCAGATTCTGGAAAGATGGTTCTAGTTGTAGTGAGGAAGATGTATTTGAGTTGATAATTCCAAGACAACTTAGAAATTCCTAAGAAAACAAAAGAACTGCAGTGAGAAGTTTCATTATGCTATGAAGCAGGGAAACAGACACTCCGATGGAAACAAGGGTTAAATTTCAGAGCTGTGAAATAGTAGAAAGGGGAAGTAGGGAGCTTTCCTAAGAGGAAGGCATGTGCTAGAGTCTGGTCCGATAGGTTCTTTGGGAATCACCAAGCAAAAGAAGGAATGCAGCAGGACAGAGAAGAGGCCTCCATTAACATTCTGAGATCTGTCATATCTTTACCTCTCTTTCAAATAATGAATGTAATAGTCAACTATTATCACTTAATTATTATAGGATATATCATGTAATTATTATAGGATATTAATGTGATAGGATTATCACAAAAATCCTACCAGGCAAATACTATCATCTTTGTTGTATGGATGAAGAAACTGAAATAAGTTTAAGTGATTTGCCTAAGATCAAATAATTAGTAAGAAGATAAGATTAGATATAAACCCACATTAGACTAAAACCAAAGCCCATTTCGATACAACTTTTCCAAACTATCAGCCTCTTTCCTGGTTGTATCTCCTGTCACCTTTCTCCAACCTATAGATTTCCTTGTATTTTTTTTTTTTCCTTTCCTCACCTATGACTTGTAAGTACTCACTCATCTGCTATCTCTTTTTTTCTGAGCTAGTGAACACATTTGGCAAATGAACACATTGTTGATTCATGTTCTGCAACTTCAGTCGAATTCTTAGTGTTCCCCAGACAATTTTCTGTGTGCATCTTGTCCATTCTATGATCTGTTCCCCATAAATACCTCTCAGATTGAGACTATGGTCCTTATGTACTAACTACAAATAAATCCCAACTCTCAGCTGCCATACTTTTCTCCTTTTATGAAGAAATGCAGGGACTTCACATGGATTTGTTCACATTTCTGTGCCATTTTTGCACCCTCCACACACAGACACATTTACCTGTCTCTGACGGAAATAACAGTTTTGGGATTTCTAAGCCCCTAATGGAATTAACTCTGTTATTACTTTTCTCACCCAGAGGCCCCAAACCATTCTTCTCCACCATGGTCCTCATTTGCTACCACTGTGTAGACACATTATCATTTACCGCAGATCTCTCTTGTCTTTCAAATTACTCTTGCTCAGATCCCAATAATAGTTACAAACCAGGAAATTTCATTTTCCATTGCATAACAAGTATATGGGGTACTTGTTATGATTAATGCCTAAAGTTTGATCTCTGGAGGTATTTTTGCATACACATTGTTTCTCTTTTCCTCATTCCCTATTTTTCTTTTTCCTTTCCTCTATTTACAGCAGTTTTGCAGCTCTAGGCTTCTGCTACCTCTCTCCCTAATTCTCACTCCATTCTACACAATAATGGTAAAGGAATAGCTAAGAAAGAAAATTATTCTATCTCTACAGAAGTGGGTGTAGTGATAACAATGCAATCTAGTAGCTAATGCATTGCAAATTCTTTACTTAGTGATTAATCTTTTTCTTTTATCCCTGTCAAAAGTTGGAGGAGTAGCAAAAGCAGCATTTCCTAGAGTATAATTGCAATTAAATTCCAAAATGTGAATACTTCTTCTTTTCCTAAGTTTTTGGGTAAAGCTTTCAACGTTGTTGGTGATTTTAGTACAAATCTCTCCAAGTGACAGTACTTCATTGCTTACTCTTCCTCTGCTTCTGCAAAGCCAATTTGTTATTTGGAGAATGGAGTGTGTAAAGGCCATAGAGCAAAGTCTTTCATGCTCCGTCTAGCATAAAGCAGCTGAAAAAACACATGATTTGGAGCATCAAGGCTATTGCTGAAGACTTTCCCGTTAATGCAGATGTTCAATTTAAATGCATGTGCTTATAGACCCTGAAAGGAGTAAGGTCGACTTGCTATAGGAATACTAAAGATGCATGGTGTTTCTTTCATTTTGGTAGTCACAAGGGTAAATTGTATCCAGGAAGTAAAACACTCTATGGAATGCATACCTTTCTCTGACAGTAGCAAATTCCCTTTCTGTATTACATATATATATATATACACACACACACATACACACACACACACTCAATAAATGTGTGTATGTGTTTATGAGTGTACATCATTACTGTTATTGCTAAAAGTTATTATTGTAGTTTCCCTGGAAGGTACTGGTAAAAGCAAACTCTCTCAAGCATTTTTGACTTTCATGATACAGTTAAAAACATAATGTAGCAGGGGAAGAAGAAAATACTAATTTTCTACTACTACTTCAATGCACTATTTTGTCTCCACTAATGTTGAATATTAACATACTGAAAATGTCAGAATACATTGGCTTCAATGGTTATAGTTGATGTATCCTCTCTGTTCTAAGCAACTTAGATGATTTGTAATTAAGAGTTTACATAATATTGACGTTTCTTCAGTTACTTAACCAAATAGCATCCCTCAGCAACGTCAAAATCAAATAATAGAAACTCCTCCTTGTGTTAAGATTTGCTAAGTATTATTTACATTCTGAAAGAGTTTATATTTTCATTATGTTTTTGTAATGGAAATACGTTTTGTTCCTAAATACTTTACCCTTACCATAAATTATCTTCTAAGTAAAATCAGTAACTTGAAAAAGTAGAGGAAAATATTTTTGCATTGTCTTTGTACCTTTGTCAAATTATATTTTAAACTTACGTGATTGTCTAAATACCTGTTTAGCAAGAAATGTATGTTTCACTTTAAAGGGGGGAAACTGTGAAGCCAGAGTTCATGTAACTACATGAGTTAGTGTGCCCAGAAATTAGTCCAGTGTATAAAAATATGTATTAAATTAATGAATAAAACTAAGTAGAAAAGGATTACTTATGTGGTTGGTTTATGATGCTATTTAAAAATGTCAATTTAATGATCTGATGGAATTACTGACAAACAGTTGTTTTCCTTTTTTGGGGTTTTTATGGTTTTCTGTTGTTGTTGTTATTTGTTTGTTTTGACATGAATCTTACTCTGTCGTCCAGGCTCGAGTGCAGTGGGGCAATCTTGGCTCACTACAACCTCCACCTCCCATGTTCAAGCGATTCTCCTGCCTCAGCCTCCCAAGTAGCTGGGACTATAGGCGCCCGCCACCACACTCGGCTAGTTTTTTTATTTTTAGTAGAGACAGGGTTTCACCATATTGGCCAGGCTGGTCTCAAACTCCTAACCTCAGGTGATCCGTCTGCCTTGGCCTCCCAAAGTTCTGGGATTACAAGCATGAGCCACCATGCCCCTCTGACAAACAGTTGTTTTATGTAAAGACTCAAAATTTGGGAGAATGAAATATTACATACAATTTTTTATAGTCTAGGGATCTTCCCCATTGCTGAGGTGAGCAATCTATATGGAAGATTCCAGATAATAATTATTTCTGGAGTAAACTCTAAAGATTAAACAAATGAATTAATTATGGTGTAGGCAATCTGTGGGCTTCTGGAAGTACCCTGTAATGGGAAGATGGTGCATATTAGGAATATCTCATACTCTCCACTCCTCTAAGCAGCATAGGAAGGATGGATGAGAAGGCAATAGGTTAAGAAAATCAGTATCGGCCGGCTGCGGTGGCTCGCGCCTCTAATCCCAGCACTTTGGGAGGCCGAGGTAGGTCGATCACAAGGTCAGGAGATCTAGACCATCCTGGCTAACACAGTGAAACCCTGTCTCTACTAAAAATACAAAAAATAAGCCGGATGTGGTGGCGGGCACCTGTAGTCCCAGCTACTCAGGAGGCTGAGGCAGGAGAATGGACCCGGGAGGTAGAGCTTGCAGTGAACCGAGATCGCGCCACTGTACTCCAGCCTGGGCAACAGAGCAAGACTCTGTCTCAAGAAAAAAAAAAAAAAAGAAAGAAAATCAGTATCATTTTCTGCTAATTTTCCTAATAATTTGCACTCATATTTTGGATAGTCTTTAAAACAAAGGAGAACAACTCATCTTAAGTAATTTGTAACAACACTTACTCAGAAGCTAGGACATTTCTTTTTTTTTTTTCCACAAGAAAAGTCATTTATTGAGTTTAAAAAGTGTTACACAGAGTAAAGTACCTGCAGCACAGGAACTTTCCTGAGAGGCCTTTGCTCCGCAGCCTGGAGCAGTGAGAAGGCCAAGGAGAAGAGGAAGAGTGCTGGGCAAGGGTAGCTGGGTGTGAGCTGAATTTCCTGTGTCTTCACCCTAACCAATACTGTTGCTTAATTTAATGTCTTATCTGCTCTGGCAAGGAAAATAAATATTTCAATTAGTAAAACTTCTACTGGTAACAGTGATTGCTATTTCAAGGAGGAAGAGAAAATAATATGTGGAAAAATGGTTTTCCTCATTTATTATTTTCTGTGTATACACATATAAGTACACACCTGTAGGCAGGTAAAAATATATAAGTAAATATGATGTCAAATTATTATCCAAAGTAGAATTCATATTTTTACCATTCCTAGCTCTCCTGATTATTAAAAAAAATCCTGATGAATTCAGGTGAAAGATATATATTTCCATGTAATTATAATTTGCTACAGAATGTCTAGTTAATAATGGTCACGTACCCATAACTTCATTTGCTTTTTTTCCCCTTTAGAATAAGAATAGGGATGTTTTTCTCCTTCTGCAATTTGGATACTTTCCAATTAAAAAGGAAACCGAATCTGGGTTATGCATTAATTACGATATTCTACTGGCTTATAAAATATATACAATGTATTTAGTGTTTGGTATGCAGTTACACTAAACAACAAAGTTTTTATTTATCTTCTTTTTTCAAAAAAAAAAAAAAAAACACCACCACCACCACAAGATCTTTTTTTAAAATTACAGCAATATTGAAAGTTTTTTTTAAATGATCCTGAATTTGAACTCATGACTTTACAGGACAGAGAAATATGTTACAAGAAAGGGGTCCCGATCCAGACCCCAAGAGAGGAGTGGATCAGGACCCCTTTGGTCTTGGATCTCACACAAGAAAGAATTTAGGGCGAGTCTGCAGTGCAAAGTGAAGGCAAGTTTATTAAGAAAGTAAAGGAATAAAAGAATGGCTACTCCATAGACAGCAGCCCTGAGGGCTGCTGGTTGCCCATTTTTATGGTTATTTCTTGATGATACGCTCAACAAGGAGTGGATTAATCATTCCACCCCGCCCCCCGCACTTTTTAGACCATATAGGGCAACTTCCTGACATTGCCATGGCATTAGTAAACTGTCATGGTGCTGATGGGAGTGTAGTAGTCAGGACAACCAGAGGTCACTCTCGTGGCCATCTTGGTTTTAGTAAAAAGATTTAGGTGGCTTCTTTACCGCAATCTGTTTTATCAGCAAGGTCTTTATGACCTGTATTTTATGCTGACCTCCGATCTCATCCAGTGACTTAGAATGCCTTAACTGTCTGGGAATGCAGCCCAGTAGGTTTCAGCCTCATTTTACCCAGTTCCTATTCAAGATGGAGTTGCTCTGGTTCACATGCCTCTGACAATGGTACATTTTTATTAAAAGTCTTGAAGAGATTTTACCAGCTTGATCAATATAGCATGGCGTTTATTTGAAGCATATATAAGTTATTAATACTTGAAAACCTGATTTTGTAAGTTCTAGACATGTGATATGATTATTGATTGTCTAAAATTACATATGGAAATTACCCAGCAAAATCATTTCTCTTGTATGTGAATGTACATGTGCATATGTTTGTATGTGTGCATTTTTCAAGAAGACCCAGTGATAATGTTGCCTTTAATGCTAAAAGATAACCTAAATATAGTCTCCCAGACTTTTAATTTTGTGGCAAGGTCCCCTTCACTTATAAAGGATGCAATTAATATATAAGATTTTAAAATATGTTTGTGCAATCAACATTGGGCTAATTGTATTCATTAATATTCTGCTTTTAGAAATGCATATTTTTTGTTGTTTCTAACTTAAAACATTTATGGCACTGCTGGCTGATTCCCTGGGAACTCTGTGTGGAGCATTTGGAAGTGCTATGGGAAGAGGTAATTATGCTGTTCAGGCTATCCGTGTTTCAAAGAATATGTATGTCATTAGTTTAGCCTTTAGTAATGTATGTCATTACTTTAGCCTTTATGTAAAAAACTGAGTAAAATGCTTTCCATTAATGGTGGAAGAACGTTGAATTCAGAGTATTTGGTTTTAAATATTAAAGTTTTAAAATTACATTGATAGTATTAACATGTCATATTATTTTTATTGTGATAACATCAAAATTAAAAGATATGCACAATGTATATATGTTGTATCATCATATTCAAAGTACAGAAATAACTGTGCTGTGATATTTAAAACATCTTATTTACCTGATTTAGTATAATTGCCTTTATAGTTGTAAAGAAATTTTACATATTTTAGACTTTCTTGTTAAGTGCAAATTAATGTTAAACACAACTATCTCTGAAACATAATTATCTGATTTCTTTTTCTGTTTCTTCCTTTAGAAGTTACAGAGCATCAGAACAAAATGTAGTATCTGTTTTGAATGTAATGCCGTCTCTTTGCCTTATCTTACTCAGCATATATGCACACAGTAAGATGAATGTAGCTAATCCATGTCCTGTATTTCAAGAGTTCTCTACTTTGTGAGTCCCTCTAGGTAGACTCATCAAAAGTTTCAGCCGTAAGTAATTTAACAGTGTACATACAGCTTCTGTGGGTTGCTAGCTTGAGAGAGCTGCTCCTCTCCAAAGACTCTTCTTTCTTTGTCTAGGAAGCGTGCTTGCTTCTTCCATGCATAAAATTTCAAGGGGGTATAGTGTTTTTTAACAAGCAAGCACACTTCCTAGACAAAGATCAATTGAGAGGGTGGAGAAAATCAGTCACCTGGATTACCTTTTCAGTGAAATAAAACCATTTTTGGACAAATTTGTCTTTATGGGCCTAAAACCATTCTTAGCATTCATGAAATGATAATTTTTTTTTTATTTATTTGGGGTAAAAAAATAAAATAAAGTTAATGAATTGTAACTTTTAATCTCTTATGTCAAAATAACACTGACATTGTATGGTTCTTTCTTAGAAAATACTTTTCATATGTTGCAACAATTGGAACATGCAATGGTCTCTTCTTTATTTATTTATTTTAATTACTTTATTTATTTATTTTGAGATGCAGTTTCACTTTTGTTGCCAGGTTGAAGTGTCATGGCATGGTCTCAGCTTATTGCTACCTCTGCCTCCCGGGTTCAAGCGATTCTCCTGCCTCAGCCTCCCAAGTAGCTGGGATTACAGGCACCCACCACCATGTCTGGTCAATTTTTTTCTTTTTTGTATTTTTAGTAGAGACAGAGTTTCACCATGTTGGCCAGGCTGGTCTCGAACCCCTGACCTCAGGTGATCCATCTGCCTAACCCTTCCAAAGTGCTGGGATTACAGGCATGAGCCACTGCATCAGGACTCTTCTTTCATTTAATGTTGCTATTGGAGAATAGAGGGGAACCTCCCCTTTGACTCCAACCTCAAATTCTGAATGGAGATTTGATTGCTCTAGACCTTTACCCACTTAGAAATGTTTAGCTGCAGGTAGCTAAGAAGTAGATCAGCTCAGACCTTCTGAAAATACTCATCTAGTGAACAGAGAACTGTAATCACTGGGGCAACTAAGAATGGTGTTTAATACTGGTTTTAGTAAAAAATGAAGCATTAGAATCCTTTGATGTTTATTTGAATCTTTTCAACCTAAAATGTCTGCTTTATTTCTCATTGAAAAAAAAAAAATTAAGACTAACCCAAAGAAGGCATTCATTTCTAACATTGGCAAGCACTTGGTACAATTGTCCTGCCACCATTTATAAGTGCATGAGTTAAATATGGCTTGAAGTCTTTTAGACAGCTAGATTTTTTACCTTAGGGTCTTAAAATCTTACAGACTACAGGAGCCACAAAAGTTTACCAGAAAATTTGGAAAGTTGACAGCTCCTAAATTAAACTTGTAGATTTCAACACAGACTTTTTTTTTTTTTAGTTTAGTCCCCCTTTAATTATAATAAATCTGAGTGATGAAACACCATCTTTTAAAAATAACTTTCTGCCAATGGAATATTCAAGATTAGCCATTATATAAAAGTGTGATATTATACATATAATTATTTTCTTGAGCATTGTACAAATTAGATTCATCACGAGGGATATCTTATTGGCTAGACAAGGGACATTTCACCAAATATCAACTAACCACATCATGGAATAAACACCTAGGAGAAACCACATTTGCTTTGTAGCTTTCAGGGCAGTTTTACACAACTACCAGATTTTGTGGTTTTAATAAATAGAGTGAGTTTCTGTCTCTACTTTTGCCAGGTAAAAATCATAACAATTGATAAGGAATATTCTATCAAAAAATCCTTTTTCTCTGTGGAGAGGAGAGAGATACATTTTCTCTACTAGAAGAGGACAATATTGATTACATTGGAAATCTGTGGCATTTCTTCAGGGTTCAATGTTTGAAGGAAAAAGTTTGGAAGCACGAAAATACACTGTGTTAGTATCTGTCTACTGGGATATGCAATATTGTATTATTCTACCTCTTACTGTAAAGATGATGTGTTAAAATAATATAAATGTGTAAAACCTCTAGAAATACGAGAAGCTTACAATGCACAATTAAGTTAAAATCCTCTTGTGAAAAGATATATACCAAAAGAAATTGGTAGATATTGCATATTCTCATCAGAGCTGAATTTTTATTCCTGTACAAATTGAAGAAAATACCTTATTATCAATTACAGCCATAAAAAGGGTCTGAATATTTTCTAATTCGTCTAAAATAAACACTTGCTTAATTAAAAATGGAGTGGATTCAACAGGATTAAATCTCATGAATGATCGATTTGTACTTTTATTAGATGGTTTGATGGCCACTCCAAAAAACAGACAATAATACTCAGGAATGTGAGGATCAACATTTTTACATCCATTATTAATATGTTGATGTAATATTCAAGCAAGATTTTTTTTTCTCTCCCCTTCTTGATCTTGTCTACAATGTCAAGCAGTGATTAGTTTTATTTTCCTACTATTATTGACTTGGGACTAGGTAATAGCTGGAATATTCTGGCAAGTTTGGTATCTTGGCAATTCTTTGTAACTGATCTACAAGCTTGTGAACCCAGGGACTAAGTAAATACTATGTATGTACCTTATCTAATAGCTGAGCATTAGCAGAAACATTCTATAGCAGAAGATCTCAATCTTTGTCACATTAGAATTACCTGGGGAAATTTTTAAAAATTCCAGGGACAGATCAAATAGGCCACACTCTCTTGGCAAGGGTTCTAGACATCAACATTTTTAGAGCTTCCAGGAGATTCCAATGTGCAACCCAGGTAGAGAATCTAGAAGATATGGAAGCAGAGTCAAAATTGGCAATGAGAAAAATCCCCCACACTGACACTGAATGTACCATAGATATAAGTTTTTGTTGTTTTTTTTTTTTTTTTTTCTGCCGGGGGAAGGGATAAAGTAAATTTTGGACCAAATTACCTAGACTTTTGGGACATACCCTCATATGTCATAGAGTGTGTCTCATTGCCTCCAGGAAACTGAGACAGAAGTGAACAGTGTAATTGGCTCTGGCCTCCTTATTGTGGCAAAATAGCAAATCTGTGTGCCGGGGCACGTCAGGGCAACACTATGCAAACTGCATTTGGATCAACCTTCATGTTGTCCCCCTACCCCCAACACATAGTCCTAGCCTAATATTATCCTCATTTTTCCCTTGAAAATCATCCCTCCCCTAGGTTTATCTAGTGTTATATTTATGCTAGATCTAGTTCAAGTGTTTAGACAAAGCAAAGTTATTAGTTAATAAAGGTTTAAGTATAATACCTCCCAGGGGTCCCAAAATTTTAATAGAGTCTCTTGAAAGTCAAAAATATAAAAGTTGTAAAACTTTAGTGACAGGGGTAACTAGGAGAGGATTAAATAATTGGGCTCAAGGGGCCCTTTACATTTTCCCCCTTCAAATTAAACCAGGTGTGCAAAGTTGCCCATTAGATTAAGCCCTACTGAAAACATTAAGCTTCTGTTTATAATGCATTTAACGAATTTGCTGTTATCAGATCAAAAAGTATGTTTTTGTCTTTTTGGAGGATATATGGAGTCTTTTTGGTCATATAGTAGGGTAGTCAATTATACTGGAAAGTAATTATTATTTTACTCATGACAATTTGCCACTGTGCATTACATTTATCTTTATTTACTAAGAGAAATGTGCTAAATATCTGTCATCCTGTATGCTAAATTCTCCATAGATAATTTATAACATAATGTAATTTAAAATATCAGATGTACTATACTATGTCATTGAATATTAAAGAGATGAAGTATAAATATTGTGAATATAATTGATTTTATAGAAGAAGTTACAACTTCTGACAGTAATTTTGTCTTTGAAAAATAATGCCATCAATCAATCATTTAGTTAATATGTTTATATTCAGGAATGTTCACACTAAAAGTATTTTAGCAGTTTGAAGGCATTTAACAATTTAGGTATAATAATATTGTTTTAATCTTTACAAGGAAAATTAGGAGGCTAAGGGCTGTAATTGACAAGTTTTATAAAAGCAGGCTGAGACTTGATAGCTTTAAATGCCTCAATATAATGTCTGTTAATTTATATTATTTTTAGTACTGTGAACTATAACTGATGTGCTCATTTCTTGATATTATTTGCATCAGTTTTTGTTTGTTTGTTTGTTTGTTTTTTGAGACAGGGTCTCGCTTTGTCACCCAGGCTGGAGTGCAGTGGTGCGGCCATGCTCACTGCAGCCTCAACATCGCAGGTTCAAACTATCCTCCCACCTCAGCAGCCCAAGTAGCTGGGACCACAGGTGCACACCACTATGCCTGGCATTTTTTTTTTTTTTTTTTTTTTTTTTGCAGAGATGAAATGAGGTCTCACTACGTTGCCCAAACTGGTCTGGAAATCCTGGCCTCAAATGATCCCCCAACCTTGGCCTTCTAAAATGTTGGGATTACACCTGTGAGCCACAGCGACCTGGCCTGCATCAGTTTTAATTGTCATGTTTCTTTTCGCTATTGCAAAGTGAAAGAATTATTGTTGAAGTAAAAGTTTTTCCACCACCTGCTTGCCCCTGCTTGCTGCTCCCCCAACATTCAGGTTCTTCATTTGTCTCTGTCTCTTTGTGTCTCTCTGTCTCCGTTTTTCTCTGTCTCTTTCTCGCATATGCACACACACACCCACGCACACACAGAGTTCTGTTTTGAAGTGATAAATCCCAGCAGTCATTCACCACAAGCACTGTGAAGAATTATATCATCACTTTAACGGGTAGCTGCCAGTCAGGGAGGTTAATGCATTTGCTCCCTTCCAGTGGCAGAGGCTCCCTCTTCTTGATCATGGCAGAAAAAGAAAATTGACCTCCTGTTCCCAATTTTATAGGGAATTTTTCCTTCTAGATAGGGGTAGTGACCTTGCCAGAGGATCCAAGTATTTTTAAGATCATATTTGACTAGATGATGGATGGCCAGTTACCTGGGCACAAGCATCTGTTCTGATAAAGTTGGGGTCTGGGAATAGGGCAGCTGCATGGTAATGAATTTTGCTCTTGCCTCCAGCTGGCAGGAATGATATTCTCAGAAATTTAGTTGATTCTCAAAGGAGATGATTGACAGTCCGACAATAAAATACAGAATGTTAAGAACCTGATCTTCAATTTTATGACACAACTTCAGTTTCATTCTTGAAACTTGCTCTACTAATAAATTGCTCATCTAGAACTAATTTTATGCTTTGAAGTGTATCCAGTGAGTTCTATAACAGACATTTTAACTTGTCATATGAAAGTGTCTTCCAAGTTTTCCATACTTTAAAAATTATCATCCATTCTCTTGTTCTCAGTGTGTGTAGAAAGGTGTTCACATTTGCCTACTTACTTGTTTTCTGAGTAATAATGTTTTGGCATAGGAGATTACATTATGATTTATATGGGTTTTGTAAATCTTTCAGTTCTTCTAATTTTAGCATGACCTAAGTTATATTTTGTCATTTTCTTAAAAAGTGTGTGATACAGGTATACAGTTATGAAATATATTTTATTTCTTGCCCCTTATTTTTTTTAACCATGCTGTGCTATCAAATACTAGGTCTTATTTATTCTATTTTTTTCATTCCATTAACCATCCTCACCTCCACACCATAAGCCCTCAATTCCCTTTCCCAGTCTCTGGGAACCATCCTTCTACTATGTCCATCGTTCAATTATTTTGATTTTTACATCCCACAAATAAGTGAAAACGTGATATTTGCCTTCCTGTGCCTGGCTTATTTCATTTAACATAATGATCTCTAGTTCCATCTATGTTGTTGCAAAGACTGGATCTTGTTAGTTTTTAAGGCTGAGTCATATTCTATTGTGTGTATGTACGACGTTTTCTTTGTCCATGCATCTGTTGATGGAACTTACGTTGCTTCCACATCTTAGCTATTGTGAATAATGCTTGCCACTGATGTTTGAAGCTTATCAAAAATTATAGGAAAACAGATCAATAAGAATAAATTGGTTACTTTTTTTGTACCCAAAGCAATACACTTTTTGTGACAGCTTCACAAGAACTGAGCAAATATATAATTGTATCTTCAGCATAAATTCTTGTCTTTCCATAATGATAGAACTAGTTTTGTAATTCTCATGGTTTCCAAAAATTAACAAATAAAAATTTTCTAGAAAGCATCCTCTGGACAATTTCAGTTATTATTCTATCATTTTTGTAATTATGAGAAAAATGTGATATTGATAAAGTGTTCAAATTATACAATAGTCATTGCTTTGGTAATATGTCAGTCTGAAAACTACAGGTTGAGGTTAATAGACTTAGGTTTTTAAATTAATTTTATTTGCTTCTGATCTTTATATTATCTGATCCTCTGTGTTAATTTTTATTTATTTGTTTTGACTGAGTTTGTAACATAAACTGCAATGAGATAGAACTTAGGATGAGTGAGACTGAAAATCAGGTTTTATGAAAAAAGGCTGAAATACAATTTTAAAAATGTGTACTTCCAAAGGTATCTATGACCTTTTATTAAGGGTAATATTATTTGATAAGTCCATAAAATACGGGAAATATCTCTAATGCCCATTACTGAAAACTTATGACTCATCTTAATCCATGAAGAAACTACTATATAATTTATACAACTTCTTTTGTTATTGTAACTTGTAATAAGCAAAATGAATAATATCCAGAAATGTCGATATTCAAATGATAGGTGACAATAGGAAGTTTTTTAACTTTCTCCGTGAGCTTCTGTTTATCTAATTTGTAAAATAGAAGCCATTTGAATCTACTGGTGGAGTGAAGGATAAGTGAAATTACGTATATTGGGTATTTCACGCAGTACCTAACAGATAAGAGCCTTTCTGTGAATGTGAGTTGCCCTCCCTTCATAGCTTCCAGAGAAAACACGGGTGGTCTTCTTAGGTACTATTTGCCTCACGACAGGTTATAAACAACAGGGATTTCTGGATAGTAAATCAATACTAACTGAGGATTGCCAGAAAAGGAAAACAGAAGAAGAATTTAGTAGCAGCTTAGTCACTAAGGCAACTTTTTGTGAAAGAAAGTCATCAGTGAATTGTACACACAGCATTGGTTTGTCTTCTCTCTTCGTGTTTCTCTTAGCCACATCTAAAGAGAACCCATCTACCCAGGGGGCCTATTACCTAGTAAGAAGCATCCGGCTCACATGGTAGCTGCTACAGTAATTGAGGCATGTAATTTAACAGCAAATAAGATTTTGGTGATTGTCTGACAGTTCCAAACCTATGAAGTAATGGTAAATCGCACACAACCTCATCTCTATATCCACATAGCATCTACCGACAGCATTATTTTCTTTGTTATTATAATGTAGATGAGTAGGTTCAATTTCTATTAAATTAACAGGATATAAAATATTATAAAGTTACACTTCATTTTGTTTGGATTTGAAATTCAGTTATTATTCTATCATTTTTGTAATTGTGAGAAAAATGTGATATTGATAAAGTGTTCAAATTATACAATAATCATTGCTTTGGTAATATGTCAGTCTGAAAACTACAGATTTTTAAAGGTACAACCATTTCAGATGTCAGATTGCAAACTCCTGGTATATCTGGAAACCATGTGTTTTTAGAAAGAATGTTTTACAGGATTAAATTATGTGAGTTAAGGGAAGGCTTTATTTTTATAAAGATAAGACTGAAGATCTTTATTAGAGGTCAAGTGAGGAAAATGTAGAGGCTATTTTGCTGCGATGCTGTAACATCACTTCAAACCATGCATCTGTAAGAAAACTGACAATTCTGTTTCTGTCCTTACAAATCAGCCACCAAATTAAGTATAGTCTTGTGCCTCGTAACAACATTTAGGTCAGTGGCAGACTACTTATATGAGGGTAGTCTCATAAGATTATAATGCAGTATTTTTATTTTACCTTTTCTGTGTTTAGATATGTTCAAATACACAAATACTTATCATATTACAATTGCGTATAGTTTTCATCATAATAACATGCTGAACAGGTTTGTAGCCTAGGATCCATAGGCCATATATAGCCTAGGTATGTAATAGGCTATACTACCTAGGTTGGTGTAAGTACACGCCGTGATATTTGCACAAAAATGAAATTCCTTAATTATGTATTACTCAGAATGTATTCCCATCAATAAGTGATAAATGACTGTATTAGAAAACTCATAAAAATTTAAAGTTTAATAGTAATAGTAAGAATAAAAATATTTAAATAATTTTTGCCTGCCAGTCTGGCACTTAGAATTCAAATTTCAAGGGTAGAGTAGAAATGCTTTGTATAATTTATTTCAGGTTGAGCTTATAAATTGATAAATAAAGAAATAAAACAAATTTCCTAGGAAATAAAGACAAATTTTTCTCTTGCAATCTGAGATGGGTATGGATAAAAAGAAGAAATATAAAATTGACCCAAATTATTATTGGTAGAAAATTGAGGTTTTAACTTAAAATATACAGTAGCTGTTTACACTGATCACAGTAATCATGTACTTGTGAAATTTTCTATTTCACTTTAAGCCTGTATGATGAGCCCTGAGAATAACTATGTCCACTTGACAAAATGTAATTAAGAAAGCCCTATTTCAACAGGGGAAATTTGCTTTCACTGCCCTTGACTCATAATTTATTGACATCAAAAAATAAATAATACAAAGAGAAAGAAACTCATATGTATTTGCTGCCCATTAGGTGCTATGAATCATTTGATTCTTACAGTAGTCCTACCAGTTAGTTATTATTATCCCTGTTTTACAATGAGGACAGGGAGACACAGACAAGTTCATTCATTTAACATATCGTTACCTAGTGCTTACTAAATAAACCATAGGAACTGGTCTAGGCCCTGGGGATATCACAGTGACCAAGATGGAAAGGCTTACAACTTCTCATGGAACATGTTTCCTGTCAGAAGAGAGAAAATATATATAAGAAAAACCAACCAAACAAATTAAAAAAAAAACACAAAACCTAGCAGCATTCATGCAATATAGGATATGAAAAGAAAATGGTGCAACTTAGAATGCCTGGTTGGAATCTTTAGATTTCTTAAGACTGGGAAGGCTTATTTATTTCTTAAGACTGGGAGGGCTTATTTCTTAAGACTGGGAAGACAGAGGGAAGATCCAAATGAGGACAGAGCCAACTGCTTGGAGGTCCGAGGGAGGTGCGTGGCAGACAGAAGGAGAGTCCAGGCCAAACTCTAAAGCCAAAGCCCTGGAGCTCTGTGAGGAAAGGAGAAAGTGGTGCAACACCGGGGCTGGGGTAGGCAGCCAAGAGATAGTGACACACTTTGAGCCAGGTTTTAATCTAAGGGAGTTGGGAAACAATGGGAGGAACATCACGACCCAATTTATATTTTTAAAGAAAGAAATGATCACTCTCGCTACTGTGAGATGAACTCATTGGTGGTGGTCGAGGGAGGCACGGAGCATAGAAGACAGAAAAATAGGAAGACCTTTCAGTGGTCCAGATGAGAGGTGGTTGAGGCGATGCTACAGACAGATAGTGTGGCACTCAAGAAAGAAGAATCAGGACAAATCCTGAGTTTTTGCCAAGAGCCAAAGAACCATTTACTGAGTGGAAGCCTGGGAAAGGAGTTGGTTTGTCTCTGGTCATCAAGACCTTGTTGTTAATTTGTTAAATTTCAGAAGACTTTTAGACTCTAAGAGAAGATAGCTATTAGGACTCGGCTGAACAAGTATGTATTTAGGGGTCAAGATAACAGACAAAAATTTGAGAGTCATATTTGAAAAACTTAAATTATCAAATATTCAATCCCATATGTGAAGAAAAAAATGTGATTCCAGTTTTAGCTAATTTACTTCTTTGTTGTTATAAGATGGATTATTTACTAGAGAAAACATGTTATAGGCCAAAGGTCAATAAAGTTTTTGCTAGAGAAAAGTACACAATTTCAACAAAAACATAAAAAATTATATATGTATTAACAAGTTACATTAGACTCGTCATTAAAATGATCAAATGAAGAAATAGACCAGCCTGGCAATAATACCCTGTCTCAACTAAAAATACAAAAATTAGTTGGGTGTGGTGGCATATGCCTGTAATTCCAGCTAGTTGGGAGGCTGAGGCACAAAAATTGCTTGAATCCAGGAGATGGAGGTTGCAGTAAGCCAAGATTGTGCCACTGCACTCCAGCATGGGTGACAGAGAAAGACTTCCATCTAAAAAAAAAAAAAAAAAAAAAAAAAATGAAGTAGATGATAGACCTATTCAACTTCTTAGCATGACTTAAATTCAATTAAAAATATAGATTGACTAGCCGGGCGAGGTGGCGGGCACCTGTAGTCCCAGCTACTCGGGAGGCTGAGGCAGGAGAATGGCGTAAAACCCGGGAGGCAGCGCTTGCAGTGAGCTGAGATCCGGCCACTGCATTCCAGCCTGGGGGACAGAGCCAGACTCCGTCTCAAAAAAAAAAAAAAAACAAAAAAAATATATATATATATATATATATATAGTAGAGAATACATTAGTTCTATAACAGGATGTTTTTGAGTTGAGATAAAACCAAAATGTATTTATGATTTAAATAATATGTAATTATATTGCAATTATGTATACATTAGCCAACTTTGTTCATAAATCAGAAGGCATCTAGCAAAATGCATTTTGTTTTACGCTGGTGCAGATTAAGTGAATGCAATAAAAGTTGTTAAATATATATTTTAATGTGAATTAATGAAGAAGTAACCAGATATCATCCATTTATTTTAGACTTAATCCTAAGAAAGAATATGATGTAAATGTATAAAATAATGATAACTTACTAAGTTTTAAATATTGTATAAAAGCCAATTTTCTGTAAAATGGCATAATCCAGAAAAGCTGACTTTTAAAATATTGCCATAAAATGAATCCTACCTAAATATGCTTAACATTAAAAAATAAGTACCTAAATAAAATCAAAGCTTTGTTACTGCAGACAATTTCATGGAATACATGAAAGTATTTTGAAAGGAAGAGGTTGGGCATGGTGGCTCATGCCTGTACTCCCAGAAATTTGGGAGGGCGAGGCAGGTGGATCACTTGAGGTTAGGAGTTCGAGACCAGCCTGACCAACATGGTGAAACCCCATCTCTACCAAATACAAACATCAGCCAGGCATGGTGGCATATGCCTGTAATCCCAGCTACTTGGGAGGCTGAGGCAGGAGAATCGTTTGAACCCGAGAGGCGGAGGTTGCAGTTGAGATTGCGCCATTGTACTCCAGTCTGGGCAACAAGAGCTAAACTTTATCTCAAAAAAAAAAAAAAAAAAAAGACTCCTAGAAATCTGTTTTCTTTCTCTCCTCTCCTTTAAATATGTTTTTTGTTACTGCTGTTTTTTGATTTTTTGAGACAGAGTCTCATTCTGTCACCCAGGTTGAAGTGCAGTGACCCGATCTCAGCTCACTGCAACCTCCACCTCTCAGGTTCAAGCGATTCTCCTGCCTCAGCCTCACAAGTAGCTGGGACTACAGGCACTCGCCACGATGCCCGGCTAATTTTTGTATTTTTAGTAGAGATGGGGTTTCACCATATTGGCCAGGCTGGTCTTGAACTCATGAACTTGTGATCCGCTCACCTTGGCCTCCCAAAGTATTGGGATTACAGGCGTGAGCCACCGCACCCAGCCTCTTTTAAATACGTTTTAAGTGGCTAATGTTGCAGAAAAATGTTACAGTAGTTCATGTATATTCTTGGCTTCCTTAACTTCTGCTTTGGCTGAATATCTATGACATCTTATTATAAAATATCCGTTAGTCAAAATTCTGGAATTCTCACAAACAAGCGCTCTATTTTGGGTAAAACCACACGTTTCTTATTCCCACATAATTCGCCAGTTGAATAGGAGTGCCTAGGACTTTGTTGATGTCCAAATTCAGCCTCTGGAAGACCGAGAATGCCCCTTGCCCACTTCTGATGAATCACATTGTGTGTGTGTGCGTGCGCACACATGTGCATATGTGTATTTAAACTTAGAAGCATTTTATATAAGCTGTTAATTATTAACTTGATTAATTGCTCCAGATAATCAAGAATTAAGTTTATGAAAGAGGTTGCATGAGATAAAAAAGGGAATTAACTCTATTTTTTAAAATAAAACACCTTTAAAATATCTTTCCAACATAAATGATACACAAATTTCTACATTTAAGGGTCCAATTTCCCTCATCTCTCAGCTATGACCTTCATAACATAAAACTTAACAGTTTAAAAATTCCTTAAATTCAAATATGGACAAGCAATTTTAATCCAACCGAAAAATAGACGATGAATGTAATAAGAACAATCACAAAAGTAAAGTACCCTAAGATATATGAAAAGATGCTTAACTTCACCTATAATAAGAGAAATTCAAATTATATTATCTCAATCAAATTAGCAAAACACCCTAAACTTTAATTACATATGGTTTATGAGGTATGGGGATATAGGCACTCTTGCATATAGTCAGGGAATTTTAACGTGATATAATCCCTATGGAAGCGAAGTTGGCAGTATTTGTTAAAATTACAAATGCTTTTGACCTGGTAATTCCACTTTAAAATTTATCTTATCTTAAAATTTATCTTACCAATATATTTGCACATCTGTGAATGGACAATTCATATATATACATTGCAGTGCCGTATTAGTAGTAAAAATTTAAAAGATTTCAAATGCCCACCACAGTGATCCATAAAACAAGATGTTTCTTTCAACTCTAACCTCTCTAAGTTTTGATACGGAAATACTTCTCAGATATTTTAAGTGAAGTAAAGAAAGGTAAAGAAAAAGGTTTATATTATGATTCCTTTTGGCTGTAAAAACGCTGAGAATTAATAAAGATTTATACATCTAATTTGCTGCATATGCATAAAAAACTTGAAGGAATGCCCAAGATTTTAGACAAGATTAATCCATTGAGGGCAAGGGAGTGAGAACTAAACAGAAGGGAGGAAGTTTATCTTTATGACTCTAAACCTTGATATTCTTTTGGGTTTGAACCATAAAATGTATTCTCTTATAAAGGGCTAGGCACGGTGGCTCACACCTGTAATCCCACGACTTTGGGAGGCCAAGGTGGGCAGATAATTTGAGGTCAGGAGTTTGAGATCAGCCTGGCGAACATGGTGAGACCCCATCTCTACTAAAAATACAAAAATTTGCAGGGCATAGTGGCACACTACTGTAATCCCAGCTCTTCAGGGGGCTGAGGCAGTAGAATTGTTTGATCCTGGAGAATTGCTTGATCCCGGGAGGTGGAGGCTGCAGTGAGCTGAGATCGTACCACAGCACTCCAGTGGGGGCAACAGAGTGAGACTCTGCCTCAAAAAAAAAAAAAAAAAAAAAAAAGTGAATGTGCCTGATTTTATTAAGTACCCAAGTTTGAAAAAACCTTGTATCTAAAATTAATTTTCAGAAATAAAATGATGGATACTAAAATCTGATTTGTGTTATGTTTATAGAATTATATTGATCTTTAGTATTCCTCTGAAACTCCAGATATAGTTCCTAACACAGTGGATGTTCAATATACAGCTGATGCTTGAACAACTTGGGGGTTAGGGATGCTAACCCGCAGTGCAGTCTAAAGCTAGAGTATAATCTTCGAATCCCCCAAAACATTACTAATAGCCTACTGTTGACCAGAAGCCTTACAGATAACATAAACAGTTGAGTAACCCATATTTTTATGTTATATGTATTATATACTATATGGTTACAATCAAATAAGCTAAAGAAAAGAAAATGTTATTAAGGAAGCCTTAAGAGAAAATATATTTACTATTTATTAAGTAGAAGTAGCTTATTATGAATGTCTTCATCTTAATCATTAAATACATCTTAACTTTCATTTTTACTTTTCCATATAACATTAAATAATAATTTACATATGACAAGAACACAAGGAATCTGAAAATTACAAATCACATTATTTTGTTTTCTTTGAAGAATTAAAATGCTATTTAATGTCTAGGCTATTCCTATGTATATTTGAACTCCTGCCTTCTTCAGAAAGTGGTTTATGACTGAGCAACTTGAAGTACGACAGTGTCTATTGTACACCTTTGACTTGTGAAAATAATAGAACCTAAAAGTTCCAAGAATGCATGAAAGACAAGCCGATTGTCCATTGCTAAAAAGAGCAATTAGCAAATCAATGAGCTGGTCCTTGTTTACACTTTTTAAAAAGTTAATTGCTTATTTCTTTATGAATCTTTTTCAACATTATAAGCCACTAGTGATCATCAGTCAAATCTGTCAAAATCATCAAAGCATGTTGTGAGAAACCTTTCCTTTTGAACCATTACAAAGTTAAAGAAAATTTCTAATGGCTATTTCCATATTTCATTTTCATTAACAATGCTTACTGCCTGAAATTCAATTTTGTTGTTGTTGTTGAATTAACCTTAGGACAATATTGAATAAGGTAATTAACTCAGAAAACCATGACAAGTTTAGTTAAAGTGTTTAGTCTCAGGAAATCTTTAGTTGGCAGGTGACTGTGGAACAAGAAATGTGTATTCAAGAAGGAAACACCTCTCCCCTGGTAATCTCTTTTTGTTTGAGAGCTGAAAAATGTGTGTTTTCCTCTCCTTTATCTTACACAAGAAACTATAGCATTTAAATATATTCTGACAAAGTGTAGAGAACTGTCTTTGTAATATAGTGATGTCAGTGAGTTTTAAAACTGTGTCTCTTGCAGGTTAAAAGGAAAGGCCAAGAGAGGAAATGACTAAATCCTCAGAGTATATCTTCATTGACAGCTGATAATTAGCATACAGCTTAGCAATAATAATTAGTTCCCTCTTTAGAAAATTTCCGGATGAACTCTGAGTTGGTGCATTTCAGTTTCATCTTATTTCTTTGTCCATTCCCTCCCCAAGCAATTCCTGTTATTTTTAGAGTAGGAAAACTCAAGAGGAGCTTGCTTCATTTAACTGAGTCAGCACTGTCCATTATTTGAACTGTTTTCTTGAGATAACCTGAGATTAGAGTGTCTTCTGTCCCCATCTTCCTGCATATTTTCTGTTTCTTTCATCCAGGCAGCTTGAAGCAGTGTGAAGGGATTTAAAGAAATCAGCCATTGCGTGGTAAATATGCCAAGTCCAGGGACCGTGATTTGGAGTTCAGATAATTAATATGACTTAAAGGAGTGACTCTAAAACTAAGAAAGGAAAAATTCTTGAGGGAAGAAAGCCTTGCTTGCCTTTATATTGCCTTCATTATATGCAAAAAATACTCAATACATTTTGAAACTCCATGGCAAATTAGGTAAAAATATTTTCGTTTTCTCACAAGATATGTAAAACTAAAAATATTATGAATCAATAAGTCAAAGCAACAAAAAAGTTTGTAATTATTTGAGATAGTTTATAAAATACACAATAAAGGTGATTAAAATTGAATTGATATTAACCTGAATTTTTCTATTTATGTCATTGCCATTAAATTATTTTGAATTATCTCAATACAACCTATTAAATATTTTAAAAACCTTCTATCGTATTATTTATATCAGGCTCTGCAAAAAATGCATTCATTTCTGATGCATTATAATCTCTTAATAGACTAGACTTTGAATTGCTAGGATATTTTAAAAATAATATTTAGAAATCTCATGTGCATTGTAACAAAGCTCTCTAGTCAACTTCTGTTGTTCAAATTTTGTCACCAACACTGACCAAAATAACCTTAACTCTGTACTGAATTCTAATAAATTCTCTTTTTGCATGCAAAAAAAATGGGGAGAATAATGTTTCTGAGGAGGTGTCACAATGATTACATGACATAAAAATGTCTAGCCCTTAGATAATACATGCTATGTAACTGATCAATAAATATTTATTAACTGTTATTATCACCTTGAGAGTTAGGGTGGGGAGGATGGGTACCCGGATATAGGAGGAAATTTGGTTGCATAAAAAAGGAGACATCTCATACGTCTTCCCCTTTTACTTATATAATTTCATTTTTGGTAAAGTAACACATGTTCACTGGAGAAAATTTGTGTAATACAGAAATTTTACATAGATCTCTAGAAGAGCCTGAATTCTCATTTTCACTAGTTATTGTAATTTTTAAAAATACCACTAAAATGACATTTTCATCCTCATTCCTTTGAACATTTAATGAAGTTGAATTCTTTTTATCCAAATTCACTTTTTGTGTCCTCTTTGATAATGTGCTATTTGCAGAACAGAGGTGATATTTTTTCTTCTTTCTTTAAAATAGTTTCTTTTTTTAACATAGTAAAGGACTGTATTAAAAACAATTAGTTTCCATTTGTGCTATATGTATATTTTCTTCCCCAGATTTCCTCTAATAATTATGTTTCTGCTTTTTTCTTAAACTTCAGAATTCCATGATTTATCAAACTTTACTGCTTTGATCTCACTAATTGTTTTATGTTTACAATGCTCTCTTTACAAAAAACATACTTCAATTTCTATAAATTTCATATGAATGAGATAGATGAAAGTCTGCTCATTCCAAAATAAATTGGAAATAGAAGCATTCTTCTCTATTCAGATATGAAATTTATTCTCCAGTTGTGTGAGTGACTTTCACAATCCGGTTATTATCAGGAAAAATGACTTAAGATCAATTAATGAAAACTCAAATTTTGATATTTGGCAGATACTCTCCAACATGCACTATAATTATATAGTCATAAACATCTATATATGATTGAACATCTAAACATCATGAACACCTAAACATGATTATATAATCATGAAAAGCTATCAACAGCAGGCCAACTTATTTAGTCTAGCAGAAATACAGATTGTAACAAATTTATGGTATTATAAATTTGTTAATGAATAAAGACAGACTGGCTAAGTTTGCTATGGAATTGAGACATGCTTCATGTTGACTGCTCTGACCCCATACACATTAATTATAGAAACTACACATTTTGCCATGTGGCTTCCACATTTTAACCACAGATGGATAATTGTTCACAACACATCCAATCTAGAGGAAGCCAGCAACCCATGAATTATGAACACTAGCTGACACAATTTCATTATTTCCCTTGAGAATTTGAATTGCAAAGTGCAGGAGCCATTGTCACATTGTGGTGATGTGGGAGCTGGAAGGTTATATCTTATATATATAATAAATATATATTACATATAGGTTATATATAATAACCTATTAAAAAGTCATTTTTCCTGATAATAACTGGATTGTGAAAGTCACTCATATGACTGGAGAATAAATTTCATATCTGAATAGAGAAGAACGCTTCTATTTCCAATTTATTTTGGAATGAGCAAACTTTCATCTCCCTCATTTGTATGAAATTCATAGAAATTGAAGTTTGCTTTATTTGTAAAGAGAGCATTATAAACAAAACAATAGGATATATTACCTTTGGTCATGAACAAATTAATGAATAAGCCCTTTAGAATCAGTACAGTGAGCAGTTCTGATTACCATGAGGCCAGGATTTCTGTCCTCACATTTACATTACCTTAATTTAATCTCTGTTCATTGCAATCATTAATATTCCAAATAACGTGGCTACCCAAGGCCATAAAGTGACTTTTGGTGGAGTGAATTTTGGTGTTAGTTTAGTTGTCTTTCATTAAGGGATGTAAATTATAAGCACAGGTATGGAACTTGACACCTTAATTCTTAGTGATGTTGAATGTCCACCACAGTATTTTTCAGTATACCTATTACAACCTATAACGATCCTAAGCACTTGATAGTTTTTTTTTCTTGTATTACAGTGACTTCCTCTACTTTGGATTTTGGGAAGCCTGAGGCCAAATTTGAGATTCATTTTAATGATGTATCAGATATTAGAGGATGACTTCCAGTTAAATTTATTACAACCCACCCATCTTACTGTTTTTCTCTTACCCTCACTCCCCTAGAAATATATTTGTTTATTTGATTGGATATATTTATATAAGTCATCTCAGATCCTTTTTGGAAAGAGGCAAATTAATCAAATAAAGTAGAAAAATCGAGTTAATATTGAATAAATAATAGTAAATATATAATAAACATTCACATTCTTTTCAAAAATAGTTTCTATTTTAGAATGGCTCTGTGTCCATTATTACAGATATATGTCTAAAGCACAAATATTCATATATAATGGATACTTCTAACCTTTCTTAACTTAAAGTCAAGGATATTACAAAATTGTAACCACTTAGGAAAAGCAGTCTAGGCCTTAGAGAAAATTAAAGATCAAGACAGGATTTATGCCAGTGAAAGTGGACAAGAAAAATATAAACCGTGGCATTCATAAACTCTAGTTAGTGCTATGATTTTAAAATAACGTCTGTCTACTGACAAGTCAATGTCTTAGGAATTCAATTGTTGTCACTGTTTTGTTGTATGGTGTTGGTCAGGGTAGAGAGCAGTTGAAGCATTCAATGTATTTTTTCTTTTCTTATATTATGAAATGTTTAAAGAAAACTACAGCCTGTTCATTAGGTTTCATAAATTTTAAAAATGATCTTAGAAATTATTCTAAGAAGTATCTTCATAAATAAAATAACATTTCTCAATTTATTACCTATGGTATGTAATGATACTCAGTTTTATGTATCCAGACATATTTTGGCAACAATTTTCTCTGAGGCAATATGAATGAATCAGGAAAAGTAATCTCCAAAATTCCTTATTACATTGTTTTTTCACTGACCGTATAAACATTTAGGGTCAGAGAAAAAGTTGTAAATGAATTTTCTAGCTACTTCACTTTAGGCAAATGTAAACATGAGACATCTGATAGTTAGACTTGCTATTCACCCCTCCTTCCCTTTGATAAGCTTCCAAAAGTGTGAAAAACAAAAATACAAGCTCAGCACTGTACTTTAAATGACTCCATAAAACATCTAAGTGTCGATTTGCTTCTTTCTTTTTTTGCACTCTTTCATCAGCTTCCTTTTAGAAATGCAATTTAGTCAGAGAATTAAGAATTTTAAAGGTGGAAGGGTGACTAACAGGTGAAGAATTCAGTCTAAAGAACTCAAGAGGTTGTTCAAGTTTACCTACGCAATTATTGTCAAAGCCAAGATTAAAACCTGGCCTTCCAGATTCTCAGTCTACAAAGACCTTTGATTATAATATACACATCTGTTATACTTTAATTCTCATGTTTTTAGAGGTAAATTGAGTGATTTTTATTGTAATAGTATATGACCATAAGATAGTCATTAAATTTCTGGGCACCTAGGTTTCTCCAGTAAAATAAAATACACTGGTAATTTAAACTGTTATACAGTGGTTGTTTACTGTTTTCTAAAAGACAAAATATATATATGTAAATGTACAGATCATTAAAAATGAAGATTCACAAAATTTGCATTTGTTGTATGCACACTTCGGTTCTTCCTCTTTGCTTTCTCCAAAGTACATACCCACAGAAACATGCACATTTTTGTGATCTCATAGGATAGATTTGGCCATCGAGAGGAAGAATAGGTTACAAGAGGTGATACATCAGAATAAAATAAGATTGATGATTCAATAATTAGTTTCCACTATTATTTACAAAGAAATAAGAACTACTACTTTTAGACTGTTAGAACTGTAGTTTACTTAGCAAGTAGGCAAATTGGTAAGTGGTAAAAGCAAGTAGAAGTTGGTGTCTATCTTGCTATGTGCATGCAGGGGTAATGAGGTACTAATCACCTCATTGGGCAGCAGGCAAGGTCATCCCTAGATGGAGTCACTCATGGAGTGCCTCCTTTACTGATTGGGCTGCCTCTTCCTAAAATCCCTCATAATTGAACCCTCTCATGACTTTCTCTTATTTCCCAGCTTAGTCCCCTAAGGGCTACACCTGAGTGTTCTGGGTAGCGCTACAGCCTAGGAACCTATTCAAGCTAGTGTGTAACCATCCTTTCATCAGTTGTACCCATTCAGATTCTTTCACTGTGCATTAAAACTGAAAAGTGTTGCCAACTATTGCAATAACTGGGGAAACTTTTCTAAAAATCCACTTAGCAGCCCTGATATAAAAATAAATGTTTATATATAAAGACAAAGTATAATGATAGCAGACCATTTTGAGCTATATTTTTGTTATGCCAGTGGATTCCAACCTGTGCTTCTCTTGCTGTATGCAAAGGAAAGCAGTATGATTCTACTTGGACAAAATTATTAAACGGAAAAAAATTGTCTTCCAGGATCTAAGAACCTCTAATTTTTCAAACGATTTTATTTTCCTTCCCAAGTAAGTTGTGAGGGTGGGAAAAGAAGGAATAATAGGGAATGGATTTTCTACCATTGAAATTTTTGCTAATACTCTTGCTTTCATGCCTATGTCAGAAGTTTCAAGCTATATGTTTTACCTATACATATTTAATTTTAAAATATCAGAATCTGGCAAACCTCTTGTGTGTTATACCTATTATTCCTTGTTTCCCACCCTCAAAACTTATTCTCAGATTATTTATTTATGTGAATAGTCAAAAGACTCAATATCTCAACGATAACTCAATAAGAAAAAGTTTTACCTTTATGAGGGATATATTGATTTTAGCAGTATTGTTAATTTCAAACTAAAGATTTAATTTTAACTCTACTCCACAAAGTTTGGAGCATCAAAGTTTGAGGGTATAGATATAGATAAGAAATACATTATTAATACAGAGGAAAAGATACTTTTAGCAGTATTGTTCATTTTAAACTACAGATTTAAAGTTAACTCTACTCCATAAAGTTTTGGGCATCAACAGTTTGAGGGTAGAGATATAGATAAGGAATATATTATTAATACAGAGGTATATACTTCATCTCTTCTTTCTCAGAAACAGAAAGTGTAAGAGTGGGCACAGTGCTATAGATTTGTCCTACTTCATAGTATCATTTGTTTAGATTTTAGTGTCCTAGTCACCAAGAATTCACATTATCTTTTAGATGCATTAGGCATTGATCTTTGGAAAAAAAGTTATCTTCTAATTTGTCAACATTTGCCAAAGGGCCCCTTCAGGAATTCTTCAGCATGCAGAGTCTAGGCTTGGGGTTTTTATTCTCTCTCATCACCAAAGGCTCTCATATATCATTTTACCAACCTTAAGCACTGAACTGCCATATGCAATTAAATACCTTTAACAAACAAATGCACACATGAGAGGTTTGCCAGATTATGACTTCTTACAATTAAATGTATATAGGTAAAACATACAGCTCAAAATTTCTGACATAAGCACAAATGTAACAGTATTAGCAAAAATTGCAGTGATTGAAAATATATTCCCCCCAATTTTATCAGTGATCCCTACTGTAACTGTTACCACATTAATGCCTCATTGTATTAATGACGCTGATAGTTTGCAGACTGGGAAAATTTGATTTTGGATGTGACTATCAAAACCAATTACAAGTAGAAACATTATTTTTCTGAGTGGCGTTTATCTGAAATTCAATAAACACACTCTGGTGGGTTTAATGTAGATTTGTAACCATTATACATTAGAGGAGCTGTAAAATGACTTTCACCTAGCACTTTATGTTAAAGATTGTGAAGGATGACTATTTTTCTGGATTTAAAAATATAGAATATTTTTCTTACTTATTAAATTGATGAAGTTTTTAGATTCATAAATTTATGAAATATTTTAACTTGTGCACATTAAAATTTGTTGCCAGTATATTTATGATAAAATGCATGTTAATGACTTGGTTCCAATAGGGATGAAAACAGAGCTATGAAAAAAGGGTTAGAAAAGTATTTACATTTTCTTGTGTGCTTAGTGTACATATCACTTTGCATTTCAGAGCTCTTGAATCTGAACAGAACATCAATATTTCATAGCCCATTTGGATTTCTTGATCTCCATACAATGCTGCTGGATGAATATCAAGAGCGGCTCTTCGTGGGAGGCAGGGACCTTATATATTCCCTCAGCTTGGAGAGAATCAGTGACGGCTATAAAGAGGTATAGAAATATCCAAACTGCATTTCAGTAGAGAAAGAAAAGGGGGGAAATTCCAAGAATGTTCCTTGTCCTTTTTTAATTGTATTGACCACTTTAAAATTTTGAGTGATTACTTTTTAAATAAAATATTAGTTAAAACTAAAATCATTTTGAGGAAATGATTTCTAAATCATGTTGTATGAACTTTTCTAGTACAACACTGATACCTGGATTTCTAGACACACTTGCCTGGCGCATTTGACATTCCTCTTGCATGGTGGACCTTGTCACCACACCCACTGTCCTGAGACCTGGGTTTGGAGCATGATGAATCACCACCAGTTCCTCTGGGCTTTACTATTCCAAAGCACAAGCTTGAAGAAATGTGAATATGGGGCCTCGATCTAACTACCTCATATAGTTCTGCTGGTAATATCACTACTTCAGGTGGATGCTCCTTTAACATGATGAAGTCATTTATAAATTTAGAACAAGAAAGTACCAACATCTTTTGGAAAAAGAGAAAAATCATATGTAATTATAGTCTATAATTATAGAAATAATTAAGCCAAATTTTCCTAGACCCATATAAATCTTACACAAAACATAAATATTTAGAACATAGTATTTTTGGCATAAGTGCATGTATTATGTAATACACTTTCTTTACAATTTATTTATTTTTATGTTTATGAGCCATGTCCATATTTTCTAAAGTCATTTAAAAAATTATGACAAAAGGCATCATTCCTTGGTTTCTGCCAGTTCCCTATCCCTAGAGGTAAGAATTTTAAATCTTTTGTTGTTTCTTCTGGTTCTTCTCTACATATTTCAAAATAGCATTTGTATAGTGTTTATTGATATGTTTCATTTTAGGCAATATCTGTTAAGAAATACATCTTTAAGGAAGATGAGGATTTTAGCATCCTTCTTTTGCAACACCACAGTTAAAATATCTGTGTACTATACTTCATCAGCAACCCTCCAATCACTTGCCCTCTATCTTCCCTAAATAATTATACCGCAATTTTTGGTTAAATACCAGTGTCTTTACCTTATTATGATTAGGAAGATAGTATTCACCACTGAGCCACATGTGGGAAGTTTATCACACTTTTCCCTCCCTTTTTTCTGCCCTTGTTTCCTTCCTTCCTTTCCTTTACTTCTTTCTGCAATTTTCTTGTTTCTCTTGAAATTTAACATTATCCCATTTTTTCCACTTGATAAGATTTTTAGGCTGGGCGCGGTGGCTCAAGCCTGTAATTCCAGCACTTTGGGAGGCCGAGACGGGTGGATCACGATGTCAGGAGATCGAGACCATCCTGGCTAACACCGTGAAACCCCGGCTCTACTAAAAAATACAAAAAACTAGCCGGGCGAGGTGGCGGGCGCCTGTAGTCCCAGCTACTTGGGAGGGAGGCAGGAGAATGGCGTAAACCCGGGAGACGGAGCTTGCAGTGAGCTGAGATCCGGCCACTGCACTCCAGCCTGGGCGATAGAGCGAGACTCCGTCTCAAAAAAAAAAAAAAAAAAAAAATTTATATTAGTTTCACTAATTTTTCACCAATCTCTCTACAAAAGTTTTTATACTCCTCTCAATGTAGTAAAACTTACCAGTTTTCATCAGTTCACATTGTTTCCGTTTTTTAATTGAAGGTATCCTCCATGCTCCACTTGCCTAGCTGGAGCTTAGCTTCACCATCACCTGGAGCATCCTCTCAGCCCCTGACTTGTATAAAACTTCAGATTCTCTGGCCCCCCACCTATAGTTTGCCATGCTGTGGAAGCATATCCTTTCCTAGCTTCCGGAAGAAGGATACAGAGTCCAGTGTTGAGTCTTGTATGTTTGAAAATTGTATTATTCCAATTTCACACATTATTGATAGATGGATAAAAAATTCTAGGTTGAAAATCACTTGCTTCAGAATTTTGAGGATATCAATCCATTGTTTCCAAACTTCTAGTATAGCTGCTGAGAAGTCCGATTGTTTCTAATTTCAAAGTTTTGGATGTAACCTGTCTCTCATTCATGCGTTTAGAATCCCTTCTTTAATCTCTGTGTTTTAAAACCTTCTCCTATTTCTCTTGCATCTCTCTTTTTACACCCGTTGCACTGAGACATAATGGACCTTTCTACCAGGACCCCATGACTTTTGGCTCTAGAGAATGCTCATTATTTCTGTTACATCTTTTCTTCTCTTCATTCTCCTCTTGACTTTCTTCTGGGACTCTTCTAAGTCAGATTGTTCCCCCTTTATTGTCTGGCGTTACTGCTTATTATGCATACTTTGAAACACTTCTCCTGACATCATCCACACCCACCCCTCTTCTCACTCTAGGCTTCTAATTTCTGAGAATTTCTGGAGTCTTTTTTATGAATCAGCTTGCATATTGGCTCCTGTCACCTTGCAGGCAGTTAGATTTCCGCTTTTCCTAGCGTGCAAAGTGCCAACACTTGCCCATATGTTTTAGCGTTCTTAAAATGTTGCTGATATTTCTTTGGCATCTACACTCCAGTTTTATTTGTCCTTTTTGGATTATGTCTTTTTAATCCTTTTTCTGTCGTTTTAGTGATTCAGGTTAAAGTAGAAGCAAATATTGTATTTCACCCTATCTTTTCTTTCTTTCTAATATCTTTATTTTCTCCGTAGTTCTCTTTTGACTTCAAACATATGTATACCAATTGCTCTCTTTCACTCTTTCTCTCTCTCCATATATATAAAATATAAATACACACACACACGCACACACACACACACACGCACACACACGACCTCCTGCCTGTCAAATTCAATGGGTTTTTCTCTCACTTCTTGGTTGATCTCTTTCCAACTTTAATCCTAACTGCCTCTGCCACTATCTGTTTCTTTTTCTTCTCTCTGTCTCTCTCTCTGATATCATCTACTTACTCTGATTTTCTGTGAAGGAGGATCTAACCTAGGGATCATACATAAGGCTGTCATAGATCGATCCCTATATTAAAATTGTTAATATGTGAATATTAGAAGAACCTATAAAAGATCTGTCATTTCAGAAAATTAACAACCTTTGCATTGAGGAAGTAGTTCTTAAATTATCTTCCTTGGACCAAAATATTATGTGACTATCATGGAATGGGTCCCTGGAATCTACATTTATAACAAATAGGTGACTCATGTACACAAAATTTAATGACAATTTTCCTGAGCTGTTGTTTCCTATGTGGACCATAAGACCAAGAGATAGCAGCTTCTCATTGTAATGTGAATCCCCTTCAGAGCAGGGGAAATTGAATCGCCCACTCACTCTCATGTATTGTTTTGGCCTAATTATACCCTCAGCACTTTAATACTAGGAAGCTGGGCTTTCATGGAGGAAATGACCTGTGAAAACTATATAAGGGTAGGAGACCCGGAGGGTGATGAGGCTTTATGAACTGCATCTTAGGGAACTAAATAGAGTGGTATGTGGTCATTGAGCTTCAGGGTGCCATCTAGCCAGGATGTCAAGGAAAGTAGCTATAAAACCTATTTGAGTACCCCAAACTCCAGGGTAAATCTTTATTTTGTGGAGCCCAAAGTGTATACAACTGCAGGGGGGTAATTTTAAGTACTATAATTAACTCAAACTTAAAAATTTTCAAAATTGCAAAGGCTCCTTTCAGGTCTACAGTCTGGGCAGGTGCCAGGAAGGAGTCCTGAAGCTTGTTATGCTTCATTAGCTCTGATGTAACATCGGCCCCACCTGCATTTCTTATTTTGTATTTGTTCTTTCTGTTTCTTCAGAATGATCAGCAATAAAACTCTCAGTATGCCCTCTGAGGCTGTTTTTAGTAGCAGCGGAGTAGGAGTAAGGTCTACTTTATGACATTCTGCTTAAAAGAGTGAGCTTAAGAAAATGGTCAGTTCTTCGGTGCTCACCAGACTCTAAAAATGTAATGTGTCTGCTTTAGGGCCCAGCTCTCCTCCTATCTTGTCTGGACCTTACTCTCTCAATTGTTTTCCTGATAAAATATATTTTTTTAATCTCTCCCGCTTTGCTTTCTCTATCTCTGAGCTTCTCAACCTTGGTACTGCTGACATCTTGGATAATTCATAGTTAAGGATGGGAGTGGCATGTTCATTGCAGGATGTTTAGGTGGCTTGTACACACAAAATGCCAGTAGCACCCTCCCTACAGTCATGATAATCAGGAAAAGTCTCCATATTTAATTTAGCCTACCTATCTACAAGACTCAGACCCTCCAAATGAAGACACACATATGATGCATGCCTGTAGTCCCAGCTACTCTGAAGGCTGAGGCAGGAGGATTGCTTGAGCCCAGGAGTTTAAGATCAGCCTGGGCAGCATAGTGAGACGCTCTCTTAAAAAAAAAAAAAAAAAGACACACACACGTGTACCCCGTTAACCACGGATCTACCCAGGGATACATCTTTCCTTCTTTCCTTCAAATCAAATACCTTGAAAATGTAGCCAAAGCCTTTTATTTTTTCACTTTCTCACTTTCTGTTTATTTCTTTAGTATCTTTTAAAACATTATATTTCATACAGAAAGGGATATATATAACATAAATTCATTAGAAAATATAATAAAATAAATACTTGTGAACCCAGCTCCCAACATCTGAATGAAAATATCACCAATCCCATTGCAGGGGCGGCTACCTTCGTCTTCTCCCTGTTTCTCTCTGCATGCAACCTGCTGCCCAGGAGCAATTACTACCCACTACCCTTTCTTGTTTTCATTTTAAAAAATTATTTTATTATATATTTTCCCATACAGTATATATTCTCTATATACTGTTTTCCTACACAGTATATTATTTAGTGTCACTACTTTTGAGCTATGTAAAAATCATATACAATGGTGTGTTGCATTCTTCTGGGATTGCCTTTTGTCTTGTTTTCTTTTATTTAATGTCATTTCTTAAATTTAATTATGTTACCTGTACCCATGCCTTATTTGCTGTAGAAGTAGAACAGTGAATTGGGAGCACTCAATGGGGATTTTGGTGTTTAAATCCTGGCTATGCATGTATAATATTGGACAAGTTCCTAAATCCGTTTGTGTACCTATTTCTTTATTGGTAAAAGGATAAATATTATTCCTCTTTGAAGATAAAAATTAATTATGAATTAATTTATGTAAAGTACCAAGAGCAGTGCTTGGCACACAGCAGTATGTATAAGCTCTTATTATTTACTCTGTATTCTGTGTAATATGTTCCATCATATGAATATAACACAATTTATTTATCCATTCCATGTCAAAGGACATTTGGGTGGTTTCCCATATTTCATTTTATCAATGTTGCTATGATCATTTTAGCAAACTTCTCTTGATACATGCATATGGGAAAGGATCCAGGGCATATATATTCAGGAGTAGAGTTGCCAATGATAGAATATGTTAACGTCAAGATAGTGCCAAATAGCTTTCCAATGTGGTGATACAAAGTTCCACTACTTCCATCAGTGCATGAATTCCCAATGAACTCACACACTCTCTCACACTTACTCTGTTGTTCTGTATGATCCCCACATTCCTCAACACTCTTCCCTTGATTCATTTATTTATCTCTGCACCAATACCTCTCTATTTTAGCAACTATAATATTAAATTATTTTTAGCTTTATTTGATCATAACTTTAATAACCTTAGAATTATTTCAGAATACATTGCGTATAAAATTAGGAAATACACTGGAAAAATGAAATAATATTATAATATAATGCCAGGTATGATACATGCTATAAAGAAAATAAAACAACTTAGTGGAGGTAAGACAGTAGAGGTTGGTGAGGAGAGTAGGGTGGTCAAAAAAATGTTTTCTAGGGAGGTGATATTTAAGAATATAGCAAAATTAAATGCCCACTATCCATATTTCAAGGCTCAATGACCAGTTCTGACTAGTTACACTGCAGAGCTGGTGAAGTAACATCAGAGCATGTGCCTCAGGCTGATTTGAAGGTCATTGAAACAGATGGACAGGCATTGACTTGCAAGTATGGTGGTTGATGAATCATCTTTGTGAAGAGAAGGATAGTAAGCTAGTTGAAAAAATATTCAATTAATGAGGAGAAAGTAGCAATGGATGATGGTGGATGACTACAAGGAGGAAGGTAGCAGGTGGTATGGTTGTGACCACATGAACCTTAAAGCAGCTAGGGTTTTATTATTTTAAACCTTTATTGAGTAGGTGAATTTAGAGAGGAAAAAATTAGTGAGAAGGGGAGAGTGGTCAGTGAAAATATTTTCCTCATATGTGGGTTTAGAGTAAAAAAGCCACCACCATATCTGGTAGAGAAATAGTGTTCTCAGGGGACAAGCTGATTTTAACCAGAGCAAGAAGGTAAAGGAACATGGCGGGAGAAAGACTGAAGTCGCAGGGATTTTGTCAATGACATTCCAAAGGACTTCACAGAAGGGTTTGAGGCCTCAGAAAGGTGGGGTGAGATTGGGGGTGGTACAGAGCTATGTGATGTATGAGTCCAAGTATTCATTGTTGACCTGGAAGTGGGTCAGGTCAATACTTCCCATGGTGACTATGCTCAACAGGGGTATGTCATGATGGATTAGTCCTGATGATCTCTTCAGGGAAGATAAATAACCTTCAATTTTAACTTCATTTACAAAATGGAAACCATTGAACATGTTGATCCTCACCCTCCCATCACCAAAGCTACTGTTTCCGCATGATGTTTTCCACCTCCTTGTTATATTGGCGGTACTCTCTCCCTTTATGAAATGTCACTCCTTAAACCCATGCTCTGGGTCCCAGCTTGTTGACCTTTCTTAAGGGCTGGTTATTTTCTATCTTTTCTACATTATTATTTCTTCTTTTCCTTTCTACAAAATCAACAACAAATGTAGTTTGTATAGGGGTGCTTAATTTCCCTGTGAGACATGGATTCATTTGACAGCCTGGCAAAACCTAAGGACCCTCAAATGTATAAAGTAAATATGTAGAATTACGAAGCAAAATATTAAAATCAAGTTAGCAAAACTATATTTTAAATACAACTATTATGATATTAAAATAGCAATTTATGATATGATGACATGTATCTTCTTTATTAACATATTAAGTAATAAAACCTAGCAACAGGTCTCACTCATAAGCACCTGCATTTCCAATTAATGATGAGTGTTAATGATATTTTGAGATAATTGCAGCAACTCTAAAGTAGCATTGAAATGTATTTTCTCTTGGTAATGAAACCACAGATACTGCTAATACTACTATAGTTTGCTTTCTACATTTATATGATATTATCTGATAGAAATGCTAAATTGCAGTTAGAACTTAATGGTTAATGCATAATGACTTCTTTTTTTTTTCTGCTTTCTGAGGTGGCGCGTTCCCTGAATTCTTACAACTCCTGCTCCATAATTTTCACTTTAGAAAGCATTCTAATTTTTTTTGAGTAAATATAAATATAAATTTCTCGGCTGAGCAAATATAGTTCTTCATGATTTACTCTCATCTACCTTCTTAGCCTAATCTCCACTTGTCCACCAATAACATTGCTAGTCAGACCATTTCTATTTGCTCTTTTTCATACCTCTGTATCCTTACAGCTCCCCTTTCCTGGAATAACCTTCAAACATATCCAATTTTTTAAAATCTATTTTCTTTCTGTTTTAACCTAGATTTGGAGAAGGTTCTCCTTGCCCTTCCTTATTCTAAGGTCTGATTTTGATTCCCATATTGTATTAGCTTTGGCTGTTCAGCTGTCAGTTTACTTATAAGATGGGTCCTTAAGAGTAGGCACTGTGTTATGTTCATCTCTGAAGATGTAATGAAAGAATGAAAGTGTGTCTGTTGCTAATCCTAACATCTTCCATCAATAAATCTGTTCTCTTCACTGTCTGCTTTCTCGCTTTTTTTTTTTTTTTTTTTTTTTTTGAGACGGAGTCTCACTCTGTCGCCCAGGCTGGAGTGCAATGGCACGATCTCAGCTCACTGCAAGCTCCGCCTCCCTAGTTCAGGCCATTCTCCTGCCTCAGCCTCTCCCGAGTAGCTGGGACTACAGGTGCCCGCCACCATGCCCGGCTAATTTTTTTGTATTTTTAGTAGAGACGGGTTTTCACCGTGTTAGCCAGGATGGTCTTGATCACCTGACCACATGATCCATCCGCCTCGGCCTCCCAAAGTGCTGGGATTATAGACGTGAGCCACCGCACCCAGCCTCTTGCAAATTTTATTTTACTTATTATCACAACCACTTTCAGACTAGTTATTGCTGAATTTCATTTAGGTTAATTTTGTCTGCCTTCTACTTACCCTTATATCCCAAGCCACCTATCCACCACCTACCCACTTCTGCTCTGGCAAACAGGGAATCCTGTTTCACAGTGTGGCGGTAATTGCAACCTTGGCTGCACGTTAGTAAACACCTGAGGATTGTGTGAATAATATTTGTGTCTTGGCTCTACCTCTATACTGATGTGAGGACTAAATAGTGGTACTTTCTGAAACTCTCCCAGGTGATTGTAATGTGCATGAGGATTGTGAAATGCTGGGATATTAAGCATCCTTGCTGGTCCTGGAAATACCGGTCCTATATGTGGTTCTAAATAATTATTTTCTAAATAATAACCAGAACTTATATGAATATACACACTTATAAGGATAATTTTTCCATACAAATTTTGAAATAGATAAGAATCTGTAATTTAATAAACTTATTGTACTGTATTAGTGTTTTTAGATAATGTCTTTGCTTTCTAAATTATTTAACTCACTGCATTCCCAGACCATGCGATAATACTCTTTCCCAATGAATTTCTGCTCTGTTGTACCTATGTAACATTCATTAAAGACCCTAAACCCTCACTACAAACTGCAAAACTCAGTGCTGATGCTAAAGTGTACTCTTCACTCTAAAACTTCCAATTTAGTAACTCCATTTGCATTATCTAATGTGAGCATCTCCCACCTCCTCAAAGAGAATAGCTTTTGCATTTTACTCTATCTAAAACTCTCTAAAATCCCCAGATAATGTAAGACTTCTTAGATGAGAATTCTGGTTTCAATCAAATTCTGATTTAACATTTTAAGAAATTGAAAAAAAATGTGTTTTTGTTGTTGTTTGTATTTATTATTTATGTATTTATTTATTTTGCTTTCTCTAGTGTCCTTTAGTGCAAAAAGACCTTTGGCTGAACTAAAGAAAACTATTATCTGAGTAAAAAATTAAAGCATCTGAGACTTTCTGATCATAATGTGACAATATCAGGACCTTGTATGGATAGAATACTTGGAAAGGGAAAAACAAAACATCCTCGTAAACTTTTTTCACTTGATTGACCATAGATTCAACCCACATCTGCATTTGTTTCTTAAAAAAAAAAAAAAAAAAAAAAAAGTGTTTATAAGCTTCAAAGTCTCTAAATTGGGATAGGGCTCTAACTATTGGCATTCATGGCTATTCATGTTTAAATTGCCTTTCTTTTTTTTTTTCTTTTTTTATTAAAGAGTCCTCATTAAGTTTTCTTTCACTTACTACTCAATTGTTAAATTATAGTTCTGTATTGAGGAAGAACATCCAATCTATTAATAGATAATTTGAAAATAAATGTATATGTTTCTTCTCATACCCATTCCCTGCAATTTATTTATAACTCTTGTAATTTCAAGATGTGACCAGAAGAGATAATGACATTTTATTATGTGATGACTAGATTTTCTGGTTAGGAGCTTTCATTCGGCAGAATTGCATTTTATTTCTACATAATACATAGTTATTTAAACTTCAGTTGCTGGTATAATTTAATTGAACTTAAGTCTAAGAAGATTTAAATAGATTCAGTAAAATTGTTAAGTTTTAAATAGCTAAAACAGCAATTCATGGATAATTGAATATATTAGCTATATCAAAAATATATTTAGGGAATTCCAAAAACAAAAGTAATAACTACAAAATACCTTGGTATTTTGTTACAGTCAGCCCACTATTTGCACAACTATTCTGTTATCTGTAATTCAAACAATTATTTGAAAAAAAAAAAAAAAGTATGGAAAAAACATCCCCTGTGACTTTAACACATTTTAAGACTGTGTACTAGCATTTTATTTATTTATTTATTTATTTATTTATTTATTTTAGAAGGAGTCTCACTCTGTCACCCAGGCTGGAGTGCAGTGGCATGATCTCAGCTCACTGCACCCTCCGCCTCTAGGGTTCAATCGATTCTCTTGCCTCAGTTCCCAAGTAGTTGGGATTACAAGTATGTGCCACTACACCCAGCTAGTTTTGTTTTATATTTTTGGTGGAGACAGTTTCACCATGTTGGCCAGGCTGGTCTCGAACTCCTGACCTGAGGTAATCCACCCGCCCAGGGCTCTTAAAGTGCTAGGATTATAGATGTGAGCCACTGCACCCAGTCTGTAATGGCATTTTGAAATAGTGGTTGTGATAATATTGTTTAGTCAGCTAAAATTAGTGTTAACCAAAAATAAAATTCCTCTGGATATTATGCATTGTAAGGTTTTCCACATTGCACCTAAAAATGTTGAAAGCATTTCTCTGCCATTTTCTCTTTTCTATGAAAAAATCTTTTTTAGTTATTCATATTCATCATATTTATTTATATTTACCAAAAAGAAGCACTAGATCTAGTATATTTGTTTGTGTTTCCTTATTGTTTGTGTTTAACAATTAAAGCCAACATGTTAACTTTAGTTTTTATTTTATTTTACATTATTTTAATTCAATTATATTAGAGGACTTTTTGAAGAGAGCAGAAACCAGAGTGTAACAGCAAAGAACACAGATTCTATAGCCATATTGTTAGGGCTCCCATCTGAACACTACCTCTTATTAGATGAGTGATTCTGGGCAAGTTAGTCCACAGCTCTGTTTCTGAGTTCTCTTAACTGTAAGAACAGATAGCCATAGTATCTTTCTCTTAGCTTTTGTGAGAAGATTAAGTGAGTTATTAAGTGCCTAGAACAGTGCCTGGAACATAGTAAGCACCGCCTTAATATTTGCTGTTTTCATTGTTATTATTGAAGCTAGATGATTCTAATGTGCTACCACAGAAAGTGAGGGATAAAAGTATTACATATTTTTTGGTGTTATTTAACTAAGTTCTAGAAACGTATATGAGGACACGAAGTATGCAAAAATGAACAAAACAGTGCCTACCCTAAAATATTTATAATATAATAGACAAGATAGATATACATGTTCCATAGGTGACACAATTTGAATAGACAATAAAGGTTCAAATAAAATGCTAAGAAAGTATTTTAGGAGTGGTTCCTGGAGGAGATATAATTTCAATTGAACTTTGAATAATAGAATTTTGATTGGGAGTGAGAACATAGAAAGTAGGAGTAGGAAGGACAGAAATTTCAGAGCAATGTAGAATAATGACTAATGTTTTGGGCTGAAGTAAATAGATGGATTGGGGGCATGTGGGTGGGAAAAGGGTATGTAGTAAGAGTTAAGGATGGGAACCACAGACTAGTTCATGAAGAATACTGACTGCAATGCTATTGAAATAGGATCTTCTAGGCAATGCAGGAGTCACCGGCAATGCAGGAGTCTCAATATGGGCATAAAATAGTTAGAATTATAGTTTAGTGTTTACTTTGACAGCAGCATGATGAATAAATGGATGGAAAATGAGAGTAGAGCCATGAAGCCAGTAAGTGGCAGTTAGAATTTAAAACCAGGTACATCTGTACTAGAAGCCATCATTGAGAACCAGGTTATTGCTTTGAGATCAACTTCCATATTGGTCTTCAGTGTGCCATTAGTTTTGCTAGTTCCGCCTCTGTTATGAGGTGTTTCTTTCTCCTTAGCTCTTAGTCCCTTTGCATGCCTGCATTTTACCCTAGTAATGGTTATGAACTAGTATAACAATTAGTTGCTGGTGAGAGTAGTAGGGAAGAAACCACTGACTGGTATTATATGTAACTGTACACCCTTTGTTTACTTATAGTAAGGGTTGAGAGCCCCAGGAGACTCCACTATTCAATCACAGGTAACAGATTATCCTGTCTATGCTCTGTCTGAATATCCCCTTGCAATCTGTACACATTTGAGAGTTACTAAGACTTCCTAAAAAATAAATCAAAATTATTCTCTGGAAGATATGAATACTTGTTTAATGTATAAAATTTTATTTTCTTTTTTTCCATTTCATGAAAAAATAAAAAATGAATATGTTTATATATTTAAGCCATATTTTGGCAGAACTCATAGAATATTTCATATTTGGTAATAAACCTTCAGTTTTAGAAACTTTGATCTATAGTTTTTATCTTTCTAAATTTCAGCTTGTTTTTCTAAAATTAGTCTCACTACTATAATTTAAAGCTAAAACTGGGCCCGGTGTGGTGGCTCATGCCTGTAATTCCAGCACTTTGGGAGACCAAGGTGGGCAGATCACCGAAGTCAGGAGTTCAAGACCAGCCCAGCCAACATGGAGAAACCCTGTCTCTACTTAAAATACAAAAAAATTAGCCGGGCATTGTGGCGCATCCCTGTAATCCCAGCTACTTGGGAGGCTGAGGCAGGAGAATCACTTGAACCTGGGAGGTGGAGGTTGTGGTGAGCCGAGACCGTGCCATTGCACTCAAGCCTGGGCAACAAGAGCGAAACTCTATCTCAGAAAAAAAAAAAAAAAAAGTCAAAATTACACTACTTCATTTGGATATCTATACATATTATAGTTCTTTTAGATAATTCTGTTTATAAAAATATTCATATCTTTCTCATTTATTCAACTTTATTGTATCAAAGGTGAAAAAAGTTATTGTATTTTAGAATTTAATTTTTTATTGAATAGAAGAAAGGCATTTATGTACAATTTGCACGTAAATGTCAGATGGCATTTCACATTAATGATACCAATTGAATAAATTTTATCCATACAAAAGACAATACATCAGGCTACAAATGTTTGTGTGTAGTTATCATATTTTTCTAGTTCAAATGCTTAGGAGAATAAGCTTTTTAAAGTACAAATTTTGTCCATAGTTCAAAATATTATAATTCTGGCATATAAACTACTTGAATAATGACAGTCATTATAATTAAGTATAAAAGCATAAACACGATGACAGATAATGTGTGTCAGGTTAAAGATTATCATTTATAAACCATTAAGATTATTTTAATGTGTTATATTCAAAATATGTTTTCTTGTTTTTAATAATATTTATAAGATCTATAATTAAGATGTACATTGATGGACACTGGTGCAGTACAGAGATGTAAATACAGAAAGAAAACTCCAAATGTAGGAAAACACTTTTCATTAGAATAATAGAAATAGGAAGAGAATATAAGATAAAATTATATAGGCTTAGTCACTTAAAATATATTCTATGAAGATAGACTTATATTAACTGGATTGTTTTATTTACTCTTTTTAAATAAAAAGATAATCTAATTTTTCAGTTAAAAAATTATTTCGTATTCATTAGTTTGTTTGTGCTCTCCTAAATCTCTGAGTGTCATAACATCTTGTAACAATAAGCTGTTAGATCCTTAATCCTGGTATAATTATGTGACTCAATAGGGAGTCCAGAAAGAAAATTACCTTGTAATTTAATTTATACTTTATTTTATTTTTCTCCATTGAGATATGCAAAAACAGTAAATGGCTTGTTAATGTGCAGTGGAATGATTAAATTATATTGTAGGGGTATTGTGACGAAATGATGTGTATTTAACCTTTTGCTTTTTGTATCTTTTTTGGTACAGAGATTTTGGAAATCACATTACACGCTGTTGTTTAACGGCCTTTAAAAATGTTTTGTGCAGAACAAATAGCCTAATTTTATGGGTTTTTGTTGATGCTAAACTCTGGAGCAGAACCAAAAGGCATCCTGACTGCCAAAACAAATGAAGACAATCATTTCCCTTACTAGCTTAGCAGAATGTTTTTATGTGATGGTTTTAAAAAATAACTTTCCATTTCCAGTGAGGTCTTTCTTTGCCATATATTGTCACCTGAGTTAACGTTTGGATGCAGTTCTGAGCTACTAAACTGTTTAAAAATACCAAACAAACCAAAATAACAACAATAAAACTTTAGTAACCCATATTTCTGCTACTCCTTTCGAGAGTCCCTATGTGTTGAACTTTAGAGCGTGTTCATACTTATCTTCTGTCTCTCTTCCATCTACTCAGTGATCTGTTCGACATCCGTCTATCTTTCCTCAGAAATCCTATGAGTCTTTAAGAGCCTAGGTTATTGCTAACATCCTGCAGTAGTTCCTTCCTGATTAAACTGGAAAATTTTACTTGTTTTATTCATTTAACATGTTATAGCATTTTCATGCCAACGAACCTGATCTCTCAAACTTCAGTGTAATCTCCTTTGACAGATTGACTTTACCAAGAATGTGATAAAAGGCATATTGACTGATACAAGCCAATCAACAGACGTTGAAAAGCAGAGACTGTGCTTAAGACATTGTGCCAGATAGGCACTGGTAGTGAGACAGAAATAAGTCACTGCCTTGCCCTCTGTAATTTATAGTCTAATAAGAGAGCTAAAATTAAGTACACATCATTGTTGTCCTAGATAGAGAAAATAAGAACACTATGAGGGATTAAAGGAGCGAGAAATACTAACTGTTGAAAAAACATCAGCAAAGATTTTGTTGTGAAACTCTTTGGGAAATGCGCCTGAAAGAATAGTTTTGTTATTCTTATAGCAATTGCCATTGTTAGTTTTGCTGCTAGGAACAATGCATGTTCTGGCAATCCTAGAAAAGCCATTATTGTCTTCACCATAACATAATATCTTTGTGACAAAAACTGTGAAGGGTCTGAGATTTTATCTTGCTCTCAAGACAGGTTAGCCTGTCACAGTTTCATAGATGTTGTCAGAAAACATTAGACTCTTGGGTCAGAGACAAAAGACTGTATTACTCATGGCACAGCAGGCAGCAAGAGCTTCTTGTTTCCATCAGTGTCTTTGCCCCTCAAGTCCTGCAGGGGGTGATGCGTGGCAGCCTAGGTAGACACTGCACTCAGTGGATATGTGTCACATCTCAGGGACCCCAAGCTTAGGAAACTCCCAATCTTATAAGAGGGCTGTTAGCAAAACTGTCTAAACTTTGTCTAGAGGGAGATAGAATCTTTACTATCCCGATCAGGAAACAAATCTTCCATTTGCCCTGGAGGGAGATTCTATTTCTCTCTTTTCAGGCTATTTGAAAAGATATTCTGGAATAAAAGCTGTCAAAAGATGTATAAAAATGCTATGGAGAATTAACCCCTAAACAGTGTGTTTAACTGGAAGTGATCATTTTGAAGCCGTTATTTAGGGGAATACAGAGCAATATGCGGTAAAACTAAAGTTTAAAGAAGTCTTCATTTTACATAATAATGAAAAATGAGTAAGAAGGGATGATATTATTGTAAAAAGAAGCAGAGCCTATATCTCGGAAGTTATGTTATAAATATAATGCATTATTCTGAATTATGGAAGAGGTATTATCTAATCTAGTTACATTGATAAGGGAATTAGTCATGAAAATCTTTCCTGACAGATGATCCTAAATGAATTTATATTTTATTATATACATGATAAAATACATATATTTGTAAACATAGTCTATATATACATGCACATGTTCTAGCATATCTATTTGAATAATTTATACATCTACAGTAAAATCATAATTCCCAAATCAAATTGAATCTCAAATTAGAATGGGTCTTAGAGGTTATTTATTAAAATCTATCCCTGAGTTCAAGAATGGTTTTCCAAAATAATAGATCAGGTCAAGTTTATAAACTCTGCTGCCTCACTTCTAGAATTCACCCTATAGTGGGGTCAGTGACTCCACTCAGGTGTATGCAAAGCTGCACTTGAACCGGATATTGGCTGATACCTTTCCTAAATCGTACATGACCCACTGATGGATTTACTGCCAACATCAACATCTATTCTACTATTTTACGTGTGTGCTTTTTGCTTTAGGATTGGCTTTCTTTTATATCACCATTCTTTCTATGTTTATCTTTTCTTGTGTTGCAACATCAAAAACAAAACTGTGCTTTCACTTAAAGTTTATATGCCAAAATTGTGTTTTCCTTTAAAAGTTTATACACTACACTATGAAAATTAAAGAACACCTCATGCTGAATATTGTTAGTAAAATACTGCTTGGGGCTCATTGCACCAATGAATACGAACATCAAAGTAATATTTTATGCCTATAATTCAAACCATAGAGTGCTTGTTTCTATGATAATAAATTAAATCAGATAGCATTTATCACTATAAAATGGTATTATCACCACTTTGATAAATTCCCAATATTACTCATGTATCAGGAGCTGGATTGGGCTACATAATGTGTAAGTTATGTGACACACCTCTTTCACTTGTGGGATATACATGCCTTACCTGATATTTTACAGGGCATGGCTTTAAGAAAAAGAAAAAGCGTAAGTCTTATTTAGTTTTCCTTTTTTTTTTTTTTTTTTTAATTGAGATGGAGTCTTACTCTGTCACCCAGGCTGGAGTGTAGTGGCGGGATCTTGGCTCACTGCAACCTTTGTCCCCCGGGTTCAAGCAATTCTCCTGTCTCAGCCTCTGGAGCAGCTGGGACTACAGGTGCACACCACCGTGCCTTGCTAGTTTTGTATTTTTTATAGAGACAGGATTTCACCATGTTGGTCAGGCTGGTCTCGAACTCCTGATCTCAGGTGAGCCACCCGCCTCAGCCTCCCAAAGTGCTGGGATTACAGGTATGAGCCACTACACCTGTCCTAAAAAAGCTGAATCTTGAACATATTTAGGATTCAAACAAACATGAGATTTTGGAAACTAAAATGCTCGTAGGAATCACTCATGTAAAAGAAAAGTCTGAAACAAATCAAAATATCTGTTCCATTTCAACTCCAGAGGAATGTTGCCACACAAGAATGCATGCCTAATGTTGCATTTCGTCATATTTTTCTAGGGAAATCGGAAATAGGGATTTTTATGCAAGATTTTTAATTTTTTAAATGTTGGCTTCTAACCTAAAAATAATTATAATTTGCCACTAAATAAAAAAATACCACCAATCAGCAACGTCTAATATTTTGTTCGATAATCAGAATGTCTTTCCAGGCTGACAGAGCATAAGCTGGGATGGTGATGGATAGAGGAAGGGGAGGCAGAAGATAATAGAGACTTTAAGGGAACAAACAAACTGCTGTAGACAGAAGAGTCTGTCTTGCTGTCATAGGCCTACCAATACAGTCTAACAACAGTAAACATTGACACTGGACTGGAAAAGGCTATACCTGAATCCTTCTCAACCAAGGTCTCTGAGGATTCTTAAGCATCCTGAGGAGAAAGAGGTTGTTTGTAAAAATATTAATGATGTCTTGAGAGGCCCATGCTACTTGGCTGTGTTATTTTGACTCCTTCATCAAATTCTTAGGTAGCCTGGGGTATTAATCCATTTTCACACTGCTATAAAGAACTACCGAGATTGGATAATTTTTAAAGGAAAGAGGTTTAATTGACTCACAGTTCAGCATGGCCAGGGAGGCCTCAGGAAACTTCCAATCATGCTGGAAAGTGAAGGGGAAGCGAAGCACCTCCTTCACAAGGTAGCAGGAAGGAGAAGTGCCGAGCTAAGAGGGAAAAGCCCCTTATGAAACTATCAGATCTCGTGAGAACTCACTCAGTATCACGAGAACAGCATGGAGGAAACTGCCTCCATGATTCAATTACCTCCACCTGGTTTCTCCCTTGAAAAATGGGGATTATGGGAATTACCATTCAAGATGAGATTTGGGTGGGGGCACACAGCCTAACCATATCATCTGGCTTTGATGGAGGCAATTAAGTAAAAACTGTAGAGTGTTTTGGTGAGAACCAACATCCCTCCAAGATAAATCACGGGACCAGCTGAGCCCGTGAAATTGATATGGTTGCATGAGATGGTGCTCCCTTGAAACTCCCAGGGAACCTAAGAAAGGAGGTGGACTGAGCTTTTTCATTCTGGTGAGGGAAGGTGATTGATCCAGCAGATGTGGGGATAAACAATGTTAAGTGGAGACTTAAACTCTTGAGCCACAAAAGCATTTGGTAACTGACCAGTTGCTACAGTTACTCAAATGTATCACATTCCTTTGTTTCCACCCATAGATTTATTGGAATGTGGGTTTGCACAGATAAATAAGAATTTTTAAAAGAAACTCCCAAAATAATAGTATATCTTTGATAAAGCTGTGGTAAGGATTAAATTAGATATTATGTTTAACGCACTTGGCACAAAAATTGGAAAACTTGATAATGCTAAGTGAGGGTATGGGGGCGTGGATTGCCGGTATAGACATGTAGCCGTTCTGGAGAGTGGTCTGGTACTACATTCACAGATGCAATACTTACTTGCCCTGAGACCCAGTAATTCTTATCTCATGTATATATACCAACGATTTTCTTACACAGATCCAAAAAGGGCATGTATAAAAAGGTAACAATTTATTTGATGTTATAGAGACTTGGAAGCAATCTGGGTATCCATCGCTTGGAGAGTTGATAAGAAAATGTGGGGGAACCACACCTTAACATTACAAAACACTCAGAAACGGCAGACTATATGTGTGCATAGGACTATTAAGGGACCTCAAAAACCCAGTTCTTAGTGAAAAAGATAAGAAAGAGATAAGATTTAACTTCAATACTATTTACATAAATCAGAAATATATGCACAAAAAGCAGTAGTATACACTTTATAAGAATACATACAAATAAATAAGGTACCTGCAACAGGATACAATAGTTGCCTCCTGGGGGAATGGAAATAAAACATGGAGTGGGAATAAGGAAATAAATAATTAACTAAAATAAAAGAAGAACCTTTTAAGAGTGTTGATGAAAAGGAATCATGAATTAAGTAATATAACAAACTGAAACCTCTGCACATAAATTGATAAAGCAAAAGAAGGAAAAAATAAAATAAAGTTCTTAACACAGTGCCTGGCACATAGTACAATTAATCCTATAGATTAAGCAAAAAGAGGACCAAAAGGAGTCTGAGAAAAGAAAAGGAAAGAAAGTGATAAAGAAAAAAATTTCTTTCAAAAATAACTAAGTTTTGCAATTAGAAATTTGTGAAACCAGTTAACAAGTATAGGTATACTGATTTCTGCTTGTGGTCTCAGGAAAGTGCTAGATACTATTGCAGGTGAAAAAGAAAAGTTTGATATATTCTACTTATCAGAGAATAAACCAACAAACTTAAAACATACGTTTTAAGGAATGTATAAAGGAAGAAAACAATAAACTTAAAATGCAATGAAAACTTTTGGAAATTCAGTTGGAAATTGGTAGAGTTAAACAATGTTTTCAAAAAATAATCACTCTGGGAGGCTGAGGCGGGCAGATCACGAGGCCAGGAGACCAAGACCATCCTGGCTAACACTGTGAAACCCTGCCTCTACTAAAAATACAAAAAATTAGCCAGGTGTGGTGGCAGGCGCCTGTAGTCCCAGCTGCTCAGTAGGCTGAGGCAGGAAAATTGCTTGAACCCAGGAGGCGGAGGTTGCTATGAGCCGAGATCACGTCACTGCACTCTAGCCTGGGTGACAGAGCCAGACTCCGTCTCAAAAAATAAATAAATAAATAAATAAATAAATAAATAAATAAATAAATAAATAATCAAAGAGACAATATGGTGTGTTACTGGGTGATACATTATAAGTCAGCATTAAAGAGTCATTCATCCTTTAATCATTGTATGCAGCAAACATTACGGAGAGCCCACCACACAGCAGGTTCTGTGTTAAGTAGTAAAAACACAAGAAACTGCAGGATGTGCCTGAGTTGGAGGAGCAGTTAGGTTTAATATGGGAAAGGGCTGGTTAAGGCATGGCTGTCCTCTGAAGGGCCAAGACTTGAGGTGAACTTTCAAATATATTTTTTTTAAAAAAAGGATTTATCATAAAGTAAAAGCCCAGAGATAAGTTTCTTAATTATGCAAATAATTATGTGAATAACACAAAGCCCCATTGTATCTTATCAGAAAATAGAAAAAAATGGAAATGTCTTGAACTATAGAAGAAAGTGAAATGGTTTTCAGTGTGGTTTATTTTTATATGTAGTTATCATAATAGTACATTATCTTTTATTTTAGATACACTGGCCTAGTACAGCTCTAAAAATGGAAGAATGCATAATGAAGGGAAAAGATGCGGTAAGTATTATTCATTGTAAATTAAACAAATCATCAATTATATCCCCAGTTAACCACAAAGAACTGAATCACTGAATTTTTATTTGCTCTTGTAAAAGCATGTGTGCAATTTGGTTCATGAAGAAAAAAATGTATAGGCATATAAGACATAATTATGTAAAATTAATTTCAATGTAGAGTTAAAGGAAGCAGAGATGCCATTGAGATCTTGGTTTTTTATTTTGTTTTTTAATATCTTAATCAACTTGGGTTTATAAATTCCTTACACTAATGCTTATTTCCCATGTATCTGGCAGAAAAATAATTGCAGGTAATTTTTTTTTCTAGGAACAGTTAAGCACATTCTTTGTGAGATTTCACTTTACATTGTTTAGTAAATTAGAAAAGAATGAAGAAAAAAAGTCAACAAAAAGTTTGAGAGAGGCAATAAACACATTTTACCTATTCCTAAATATTTTTAGGGTCTCTTCTCCTTTAAGAAGCAATAGTCTCTTTCTCTATAGTTTCCCTGCTGAGTGTGAGTGGCAAAATGCTGTGCATCAGCCCCCAACACAGTCCCTAACACACTAAGACATCAGTGACAGGATTTTCACATATGAGCAGTGGCTAGCTGATTTCGTGACACAAATGCACCCTGGAGGAAGGCCTGGACATCTGCCTGTGAAAGTGAACTTATCCTTTTTTTCAGTAAGAAAAAAAAAAAAAAAAAAACTATATAAATGACTAACACACATTATACCAACTCCTCATTCTCTGTAGCAGCTGGGTCACAGCCAAGGAGTGAGTCAGCACATTCCTGTTGCCTTAACCCACAGCATGATGCTGACTAATTGAACATATTCTTAGGCCATGTCAATCTAAGCTCAGCTGAGCCAAAATGTGGTCTAATAGGCTCCCTCTCAGATGTGACAGTGTGTCAAGAGAGGAAATGCAGGTGCTTATGGAAACAAACAACAGATGTTTTCACCATTCCTGAATGATCAGATTCTACCAAATATATGGGTCACCTGAAGAATAAAATATCATGTGATTGCAAATTTGGAGAAATAAATATACCTGTGTGCTCTAGATCATCAATTCAGTAGTGCACTCCTCATTCTTGCCAAGTGATTCCGCTGGCCTTTTCTCCTAACACTGTTATAGGATAAACTTTAAAGTGCTGAAATTGCAACAGGTCCTTATAAAACATGACATTAACTGATCATTATGTGTATTGATTTCAAGTAATAGTGGGCACTAAAAGAGTTTAGTATTCATTTCATAATTTATTTTTAATGAAATAGCAACACCTAATTTGTCAAAAGAATGCTTACTAAAATTAATTTAGCCAAGTTGATTTTGAAGCAATTGTAAATGTTTCTTTAATTCAGTATACTGATCCCGTTAAATTCACTTACTGATGGATATATTAAAATTTTATTAACATGTGTTATGTATTAGGTGCTATGCTCAATTAACTGGGAAATGCCGAGATATGTAAAATAGATTCTGTCCTCAAGAAGCTCACAGTTGAATACCAATGTTGACAAACTAGAGCATCTAGGCCAAAGGTGGCTTGTTGCCTATTTTTATAAATAAAGTTTTATCGGAGCACAGCCCCACACATTTAGTTTTGTATTGTTTCTGGCTGCTTTCATGCTATAGCTGCAAAGGTGAATAGTTGCAACAGAGACCAGATAGCTCATCAAACTAAATACATTTACATTCTGGCCCTTTAAAGAAAAAGTTTGCTGATTCCCAGTCTACTACTATTTCTTACAGTAATATAGTAATCTTATCATAGTTCTACAACAAAATGTTGGTTTTATTGGTTAGTTTTCCAAATTTACTTAACAATTCTCTCTGAACGTGCTTTATGTGAATTTGTGAGTGTGAGGATATAAGACTTACTTTCCAAAACATTAAAATTCTGTTTGTCCTAAATACTGTATATTTTGAGAGGCTAAGGCAGGTAGATCGCTTGAGCCCAGAGTTTGAGATTAGCCTGGGCAACATGGAGAAACCCCATCTCTACAAAAGATACAAAAAGATTAGCTGGGCCTGGTGGCACATGCAACTTCCCCCAGTAGTTGCAGCTACTCTGGAGGCGGCGGTGGGAGGATCACTTGAGCCTGGGAAGGCGAGGCTGCAGTGAGCCAAAATTGCACCACTACGTTCCAGCCTGGGCAACAGAGTGAGACCCTGTCTTGGAAGAAAAAAGAAAAAAAGACTGCGTATTTCCATATGAATAACTATATTTTTTCTAATTTTTGGTTTCAATGACTTCATGCTGATGCATTGCTCATACTGTACTTAAAAAACCAACGGTGTTGGGAACAGCTTAATTACTTAGTGGAACATGTTGCCATGAGAATTTTTACACTTGAAGACATTTCTGAATAGTGCTTTTTTCATTCCTCTATTGTAAACTAGAATACATGAAAAATGATACACTCATTATAAAATGTAATTTACACATCACTGCTAACCAAAATGTGTTTCAGTAACCCCAATTTCTTCTCCAAGTTCTTGTCCTCTTTTCTTCTACCCTTCTTGCCTCCTTTGCCCAACAGAGATTTATGGTAAAACATGAGCTTTCTAGGGCTAGGAAAAACAAAAATCAAAAAGGACTAAACATGTTTATTATACTGATAGATTCCTTCCTTTTTTTTCCTGCTTTAGGGTGAATGTGCAAATTATGTTCGAGTTTTGCATCACTATAACAGAACACACCTTCTGACTTGTGGTACTGGAGCTTTTGATCCAGTTTGTGCCTTCATCAGAGTTGGGTATCATTTGGAGGTAAGATGTTTCACTCATTGCTATCAATAAAAATAATGCTTAAAACAATCTTGTTCTCAAAGAAAGACTGTAGCATTTCTTCCCAAGAAAGATAAATGCATTTGTGATGTACTGAATCAGTTTGCTTGAGACAGATAAATTATCTTTCTGGGCCTTCAAAATTCTTGTCAGGTACAAAATCTGTGAACCAATTAATTCGCTATGTACTCAATTCACTGAACAATTTTATTTGCTTAATTCGCCCACTTAAGAACATCTCTTAACATCAAACTGTGTTCTCTGTTGTGTTATATTAATATTTTCATTAATTTAACCACCAAACTGGAATATGTATATAGGTGTGTGTGTATGTGTGTGTATATATATAATTTACATAAATAAAATATAATATTTTACAAGGGGCATGCAAAGACTTTTTGATTCTGTAATTATTTTCTTATGGTCAGATGAGGTAGGGAATGCAGGAGGAGGGAATATTTCAAACTGAGTTAAGGTAAATATTACTTGGTGCCAGTTACAAATCTCTTCCGCTAAGACTTTGCCACTAGGTGATACTGCATAATAAAAGCAAATCCCAACTGAATCCTGCCACACTTATAATACTTACTAGCAAGCAGGCTCAAAGTCATATAACCTATTCCTGTAAGCTGAGTGAATCTCAACTCTCATTAATTTTAGGTACATTTTGAAGCACTGTATATCACAATTTTACCCTGAAGCATGTGAAACAATATACTCATGTAGAATCTGTTATCTTTCATCTACATTGGAAGGCAGAGTCCTACACTAAGACAAGGCACAGATAAAATAGAGTTCTAGGTATTCTGTTGTTAAGCAGCTAGACTCATGATTCTTATATTCCATTTATGAAGTGCAGCAGTGGCCATAAAATATTAATATTTTAAGCCACCACATACAAACAACACCATTTCACCACTAAAATATTATTTCTGATATTCCTTATACTAGTTAACACTCAGGTGCAAATATAATTCGAAGTATTTGAAGTGCTTAATAGCTGCCCCTAGAGAGTGCCCGTGATTTAACTACTTCAGCTGTTAACTATCTGTATAGGCAGATTCTATCATTAGCATATTTTAAATGTTAACTAGCCACCCCTAGTTGTAGATTAAATTAAGTAACATCTAAAATACATCACGGTGTATTTACTGAATCATTTTAAAGAAACAATGCAGTTGATATAATGGAAGAACTTTAGGGATATGGAAGGCGAATCAGGCCACTGTAAGGTCAGAATATATAGATGTATACAACAAAGTATACATAAGTATATATGTGTGTATGTGTAGACACAGAATATATACCTCTTGTCGTGCAAGTCTGCTAGAAACAAATTCAGTTTCATTTATTTTTAAATGCTTTTGTTTCACCTGTATTTTTAAAGGAATTTTCCTTCTTATAGAATTCTGGGTTAAAAGTTGCTTTGTGGTTTTGTTTTGTTTTCTCCTTTCAGTATCTCAAAACTACTTTGTCTTCTAATCTCTTTCTAATATAAAGTAAAGCTTTATTCCTATTGATGTTTCCCTTTTAAAATTGCTTTTATCTTTTCAGATTTTGTCTTTATCATTGCTTTTCAACAGTTTCAATAGTGTGACTTTATGTGTGAAGGAGTGGGAGGGATCAGTATCTGTATTTCTTAGGATACTGAGATTCTTGGATACCTAACGTTATTCTTTCCATCTAATTTGGTAAATTTTGGTCATTATTTTTTCAAATAATATTTCTCCTTTACCCACTCCTTTCCTTCAGGATACACACACACACACACACACACACACACGTATATACATGTTTATATATATATATTTCTTATATATAAGAAATATATATGCATATTTATATACTTGTATATAAATAACAGAAAAAGAAAAATATATATATATATATTTGCTAGACTTCTAGGCATTGATCTAAGACACACAGTTCATTTTTATTCAACCTTTTTTTCCTCTACTTTTCAGATTGGAAAAATTCTATTGATTTATATTCAAATTCATGTGCTCTTTCTCCTGATATCTCCAATACGCTACTAATCTCACCCCATTGGATGTACCATACAGAGCGTAGTTTACCTGAAAGGTGTATTAGCCCATGTAAATTTGCAATGGGCAGTAGCCACCTTTTTCAGCTTTGCAGTCACTGCCTTTTATTTACTTGCACATACAGTTCAGATTTTGGACAGCGATGTTGAAGATAATTTACAAGGATACATATCATAGCTTCTAGATTTCACCACTCACTTTTCTGCTTGAGTTCTAGCCATTCATTTCCACATGAATTAAGGGATTTCCTTAAGTGAAAAATCTCTCTAGTCTTTGTCTATTCTAAATTGATCTCCAGTGCCTTTTAGACGTTTTAAAAAATAAATCATATATATATATATATATACACACATATATATAGTTTATCATCATTTTATTTGAAAGATTTGTCCAGTATAAGATGCATTATCAGTAGCAGAACTGGAACTTGGTGTACTTTAGCTTCATACACATGATAGTGAATAACTTTATCTCACATAATTATCTAAATATTAAATATGATTGAAATATTTGAGTCATGTTAGAATCTTTAAATATGATTGACTATTATTTCAATCAAATTCCAATAGTTGAATGCTTATATGATTGAAATACTATCCCCCATAATTATCTAAATATCAGATATAATATATTTTGAAAAAATTATATATATACATACATGTCACAAGAGGAACTGGTGACCATCCAATAATAAAAGCAGTATTAGATTTATCCCCAAAACACCATTTAAAGTCTTGATGCAATTTTACATGAGGGAATGAAAAGTTACAAATCATTTCGTCAAGGAGAATACTTTGATTAAGTAGCGAAGAGGCAGTGATGTATGGAATCGGTTTGCAGAAATTTATGTTGATTAGAGAACAGCAGGAGATAAAACTGGGATAAGTTGGTGGAAGATTTTAATACTAGACATTGGCACTCTGTGTTATTGTAAAGACAGCACGGAGACCATGAAGGAGTTTTGAACAGAGTATTTGATTGACAAGACATTCATAATATTTAAGATTGATTCAAGCAGGGAGAGATGAAAAGCAGAGAGAAATTTAAGGAGGCTATTACATGATCTTTATGAGAGATCATGAAGGTATTTAACACTGTTGTTGCAATAGTAAAGAAAAGGAAGTGTTGAACTCAAGTGAGAAGCTGCTCAGCAGGAGAGTTTCTCTAACTTAGCATTTTGTCTGATGTCAAAGATGAAAGGGAATCAAAAAACAATTCTAACTTTATTTCTTGCTGATTGGGAAGAAATACAAAGTTCTTACCAGCAAGAGAGAGCTATGGAAGCGGGGTAGGTTTTTGTAAGAATCTAACAGATGTCCAGTATTTCTGTTTTAATTTTTTCATTTTCACTTATGGTTATTTGAAAGATTGAGTCTGGAGCTAGGAGAGGGTGTTCTCAGAATAGATTGAATTATTAAACCCTGGGGGAGTAGTTAATAGTTTCCTCTGAGAGTCTGTCTTCTCTTCCTCTCTCTCTCTCTCTTTCATACTGCTCTCACTTTTCTTTTCTCACTCTCACTTTCCCAAAATAACTGGAAAAGTGCCATTATTTAGGTGCTGGTAGAATTTCTAGGGAGTATCATGACCACTCAGAGAAAGATTGGATATAAGGCAAATCAGGTTAGTGCAAAATCAGAATTACATTTGTAAAAGAAGAACAGTTTTAAAAGGATAGTTAATATTATGAAAGGTACAGTTTTAGTAAGGGGATAAGTAATTAGAAAGGGAATTACTGAATAGTGACACAATAAATGCAATAATGTCATTGATTTAATCAAGAAATAGAGTCGTGCTGGGCACAGTGGCCTGTAATTCCAGCACTTTGGGAGGCTGAGGCTGACGGATCACTTGAGGTCAGGAGTTCAAGACCAGCCTCAGCCTGGCCAATATGGTGAAACCCTGTCTCTACTAAAAATACAAAAATTAACCAGACATAGTGGCCAGCACCTGTAATCTTGACTACTTGGGAGGCTGAGGCAGGAGAATTGCTTGACCCTGGGAGGCAGAGGTTGCAGTGAGCCAAGATCGTACTATTGCACTCCAGCCTGGGCAACAAGAGCAAGACTCTGATTCGAAAATAAATAAATAAATAAATGAAAGAAACAGTCGTTAAAGAAAATAAATATAAAGAAAAACATAAAAAGTGTAAGAACGCTGAAAGAAGATTTTTCTTAGAATAGCAGATAGAGAAAACTTAAATTATTTATTTTTTGCTACAGGCGTTGTTGATGAGCTTTTGATTTTGCATCCTACTTAATCCCTCTATTTTTATGGGGGGATTTCATGGAGAATTAAATGAATGTCGCTTCTACTATTCTCTCAAAAGTCTGAGAGTACTTTTTAAACATTAACAAGTGATACAGATATAAACTACTACAAGTTTATGTCTACCTCTGATTTTACTCATGTCTCAAAGAAAACAGAAATTATGTGTTGAATGTAGACGCTCAGACAATAAGAAAGAGAGTTTTATGTATAAAGCACATATTTCTAGATAATTGACAGACACCTTGAACTCTTACAAAATTAAGATGGTTTTCATTACTTAACAGCCAACATTTCTCTTAAGAATGAGAAGACTTTAACACAATAATATTAGCATGTTACTATTTGTATTAGTTTTCTTTCTTGCAAAAAAATTACCAAAAATGTAGCTGATTAAAACACAGCTTCACACACTTATGATCTCACAGTTTCTATGGGACAAGAGAGTCCAGGCACTGTTTAGTTGGCTTCTCTGCTAAAGGTCTACCAAGGCTGAAATCAAGGTGCTACAATCTTTCTGGAGCTCAGGGTCATATTCCAAGTTGATGAGGTTATTGGCAGAATTCATTTCCTTGCAGTTGTAAGACCAAGGTCGTTATTTTCTAGATGGCTGTCAACCAGGGCCTGCTGTCAGCTTCTAAGGGCCACGTGCAGTTCCTTGCCGTGCGGCCCTGTCATAACATGGCTGCATACTTCTTCTAGGCCAGCAGGCAAATCTTTCTGTTCAGTTTATTAAGAGGGAATCATACAACACAGCTTCATCATGACAATGACTATCCCATCATGTCTGCTATATAAAGTAGTATAAGGAGTGATTTCTTACCATATTCACAGGTGGGCCTACACCCAGAGGAAGGGGATTGTATAGTACAACTATATTTGAGAGTGGGATTCTTGAACAACATAAACATTCTACCTACCACAGTATTCTTTCCATATCTTACATGTGAAAGAACGGTTGCATTAATACAGGTGTTTTTAGAAAATGTTTCTGGGAGAGGCAAGGCATAGGCCCTGAATGAAGGATGAGAAATGAAGCTGTTCTTTGTTTGAAATTTGTAGTGCTCCTCTTAAAAGAAAACTGCATTTCTCCTTGCAAAGATTAAGGGATGAAAGTGTGGGCCATCTCCAGAATTTTTCTGCCCAAACCTGGGAAAATTTGATTGTCCTTGAGAGCATAAGCATTTGAATATAGACTGCTGCCATATTTTAACAGTGTACAGTATCTTTTCTCAGTCTATATTTACAGCATATTTATATTAAGTATGCCGACTAAATTAGTCATGCAAATATATTTTGCATCAAACAGTGTTCGCTATGATTTTCAGTATATGGTTTTGATAAAAGTTTCCTCTAGTGCAGAAAGTAGCAGCGCGCTATTTGGATAATCATAAAGGTTATACATATACCTCTGAGAATACAAATCTCTCTGAAAATATGTTAGACACTTTACACAAATAATGTTTTTACAAGGTAGTCCACAGTTAAATGTTATAGACTGGAAATATGTCTTTTTCTAGTTGTTTGTATTCTGTAGTTAAATATTTTGTATAATGACAGCAAGAGATTGCTATTTAGACATAACAATGTTCTTGCCTTTTAAAGTCATGTGTGTTATATGTTATCTCATTGGTCCCTGAAAGCTTGAACTCCATATTTTAAGTAACTATTGAAAATACATTTTTAGGCAATGGTTATTATTCCAAGTAAATTGAAACATACATGCTACAAATACATGAATTTTAAAATCAGATGTTTTCCTCAAAAGTATTTTATTAATGTTTGTTTCTTAACTTTGTTTTGGTTCTGTTTATAGTACAAAGTAAAAATTTCATTGGGATATTCAGGAAAACTTGTAAGTTTTTGAGGTTCACCCATTATGTGACTGAAATTTGTCTTTTCTCTTTTACAACTGAGATCACTATAGCCATGCATTTAATATTCTTTGTCCTTTCACAAAGAAATATGCATATCTTAATTTCACAAACCATTTTCTTTAATATCAGTTCTTCCTGTACCCAATTCTAAACCCCTGAAATTCTGAAGATTTCCAAATTTGTTATTTTAATGAGTTTCTGTTGTATCTGTTTATTACTGCTTGTTTATCAAAATTATCTTAATAGTACATAAAAGTATTAAAGATAATCATTTTAAAATAATTTGTAAAAATCTAGAGTGGGTAATAGCCAATTGAATAGAATAAATATATGAAAATTTACATTACTTTTTATAACATTTATACTTTCAGATAATTTTTATATACTAAACTAGACTTTAGTTAACAAAAATGTCCAGTTTATAATTTGTACCAAGATTTTTTATAAACATTATTGGTCACGTGATATGAAGAATGACTCTGGTCTGTAATTTCTTGATCCATTTATGTGAAAATAATACATAGAAATGTTTTACTGATTTTAAAATTATGATAATTTTTAATATTCTCATTTCGAATAAGTGATTAGAAGGTAATGAGTACCCCCTATGAAGTCAGGATATGTTTTGTTTTGGTCTCAGTCTATGAGAGTTTCATTCTGCAGACTAATAACTGTATATGGTTTTGTTTGTTTTGTTTTGACTTTTGCTAGAAAAGTAATGGAGATTAAGGGTCATAAAAAGGGAGATTACCTGACAATGGTATTTTTTTTTTTTTCAGTAGGAGAAATGGGAGTATTTTATGCATTGGATTTGATATTGAAAGTTAAATGTGGAAGAGAAAACTATTTACACTAATGTAGTAGTTATCCGATAAATATCCAGCTCATGCTTGTAATTCCAGCACTTTGGGAGGTCAAGGTGGGCAGATCATGTGAGGTCAGGAGTTCGAGACTAGACTGACCAACGTGGTGAAACCCCATCTCTACAAGGAATACAAAAAATTAGCCAGTCATGGTGGCAGGCCCCTGTAATCCCAGCTATTCCAGAGGCTGAGGCATGAGAATTGCTTGAACCTGGGAGGTGGAGTTTACAGTGAGCCAAGATCGCACCACTGCATTCCAGCCTGGGTTACAGAGCAAGACTCCATCTCAAATACACACACACACACACACACACACACACAAATATATAAATAGTATATATAATATATAAAATATGCATTTATATAAAAATATACAATATAAATAATATATAAATATATATATAAATTAGCATTAGAAGAATTCAGTGAAAACTAATACTTTAAAAGAAATTATGCATTTTATCCATTGGAATATGCCATTTTCTACATTGTTTCTTCTTTTTTTACTGAAATCAAAAGACACTTTTCAGTGCAGCTAATAGAAAAGGCACTGTTATGTTCCCCGGGGGCATTAAAAGGTGAGCCTGACACTTTCTCCAGAAGCCTGTAGTCTATTATTTTTGTCATTTTAAAATGCCCAAGGTTATTTAAAAATGTTCCAGAATAGAGGGATTGTTCCTTCTGGCCTTCCTCTCCTGTCAATCTTATTAGTGAAAGCTGGTTAAATGATTTTCTGATGGGAAGGAAAAGAGGATTCCCTGTGCTAATTTTTGTCTGAAAATGATTATACGAAAGCTCTTGGAAAGGTATACTTCTTGACAAACGTCACTTATGGATCACTCTTTTGCCTCCTCCCTGTGTGTGAGGCAGTCAGTAAGAAACTCCACTCTCTAGCACCATGTGCCTGTGAGCAAAGAGAAGGCCCAGAGAGAAACAGCGTGATGCTTACTTATGTTGCTGAGCAGCCTTGCTGGTGGCCGCTAGGGAATGAGGGAGCGGGAGAGACATATGTTGAACCAGAACTCTGTAACTAATTAAAGAACTAGGAGGCTAAATTCACAGGGAGCAGTGAGTGCTTCTATGAGGGCTTTTTTTTCCCCCCTTACTTGAACAAATATAAATACATGGAAGAAGTCAAAATAAGGAAAAGTGAAAGGCTCCAAAGCCAACGTTTGCCCACCCCTTCCATGGCACTCCTAACTCTGATTTTGTTGATTTTCACTCAAAATATTTCATGGACATTCATACACACACAGCCCCACACCCACCCACACACACACACACACACACACACACACACACATATGGATATAATTCTATCTCATTCATTCAAATGCCTGCCTAGTATTTCACGGTAAGAATAAACCATAATGTGTTTAATTAAGCAATTTATCTTTAAACTGTTAATCCTGAGGCTACAGCAAACCAGAAGAAGGAGAATGAGTGTGGTGCTTTGAGTGGTTTGGCACCTAAAGGGCAAATGAGCTTCTCATGGTTGCGACCCAGCAAGCATTCACGTCTCTTTAGTTTGATCAGACATTAGAAACTGGCAGCAATATACCCAATTCAGCTCACAGATGTGCTTTGTTTGTCACAGACAGTGTTTCTTGTTTGTTTTCTTGCAAAGAGCCTACATTTAAAAACCGGTTGGTTTCACATAGTAAATTGTGATTTTCAATGGACCCACATAAAAAGAACCAGTGGGTGCTAAGTAGTTGCAGCCCCACTTTCCAATGGGACATGTGCTTAACAATATTCCACAGTTTCCATTAAGCACACAATGCACACTTGCACCCAGGCTCTTTGCCAGTTTGCCATCTCCACCTGGCCCTAAGAGGCATTTGCATTTGCTGCTCAAGTACTAGAAGGAATATGCACCTCCTCAAAACGCTTAAGTGCTTAGAATCTAGTAGTAAATAACTATGGAATGAGTGAATGTGTGAATAAATGAATGGGTTTGTTACATTTATGCCTTGATATAAAGATCCAAGATTCTAAGTCTAAATTAAAAATTTTCAGGACTTAATTATCATATGTAAAAGATTTAGTTAAATTAGGTGAATTTTTGTTTTCTTAAACCCTTTTTTGGTTAAGTTGGTTAAAGTGTTTATAAAAGGAATTTGCAAGTCCCCCTGTATTAGTCTATAAAGACCTGCTTGAAACTGGGTAATTCATAAAGGAAAGAGGATTAATTGACTCACATTTCCATAGAGCTGAGGAAGCCTCAGGAAACTTACAATCATGGTTGAAGTGGAAGCAAACATGTCCTTCTTCACATGATGGCAAGAAATAGACATGCTGAGCAAAGGGTGAAAAGCCCCTTATGAAGTCATCAGATCTCATGAGAACTTACTCACTATCACAAGAACAGGATGGTAGAAACTGCCCCAGTGATTCAATTATCTCTACCTGGTTCCTCCCATGACTCGTGGGGATTATGGGAGCTATAATTCAAGATGAGATTTGGGTGGGAACACAACCAAAGCATATTGCCTCCTCTCCTGACAACTTTTTTCTTTTAATTATATAGATTCTGTCAACTCTTGGAAAGGTTTAGTGGTAACATGATAATATGTATTTGTTTTTACTTTTCTGGTCTTTAAAACATAAATTAAGCATAACATAAACAGCAGAGACATTCGTTAAGTACACCTGTTTTGTTAACTTTTAAAATGAGTAAAGAAAAGTATACGACAAAAAATTGTAACCTATGATTCTTTTCAAAAATTGAACACATCAGTTTAAGCAGCATCTAAATCAATAAATAGAACATCAATGCCCCAGAATCTGTTGTCCCCCTTCAATAACTACCCCCCAAATAAACACTGCTGTGATTCCTATCATCATAGATTAGTTTTGCCTCATTTAGAATTTTATGTAATGGAATCATACACCATGTACTTTTTTTGTGGTTAGCTTATTTTGCTCAACAGTTATACAGAGATTGATCTACACTGTGTGTAGTTTTAGTTCATATGTTTTCATTACTCTATTTTATTTCTTTACATGGATATAACATAATTTACTTTCCCACTCTTTTTCTGATCATTCTAATTATTTATAGCAATTGTGCTGTAATTATGCTGCTATGAGCATTCTTATCCATAACTTTTGGTGAACTTAAGGGTATGTTTTCAGTTAGTATATTTTAGTAGTGGAATTGCTGTGCCATAGAGGATACATTAGTAAATACTACTAAACCATTTTTGAGTGATTGTACCTATTTTGTGCCCACAAGTGGTATATAAGTTTTCCATTTACCCCACATTAAGCCTTGTCTGTCTTTTTCCTAGCATTCTAATGGCTGCATAGTAGTATCACACTGTGATCTTAATTTCTACTTTTCTGATGCTCAAGAAAATTGTGTGCCTTTTATAGGCTTATTGAGGCTTTGGGTCACTTTTGAGCTGAAGTCTTCAGTTTGTCATTTAAGAGCTGTTTGACATTTGCAAATAGGTTTGTTACGGGATTTTACGAGGGAGCAAGTATAACATATACAATTCAATACTCTGCATGCAGCAAATAATCAGTGAAAGATAATTCCTATATGGCCCCATTTTGTGCTGTTTAAAACAGAAAATTTAAAACCAAGGCCAAAATAAAATTGGGAGGAAACAGTAGAAGACAGCAGTTGATTTATATGTATATATAAGGAGGGGGTGGGAAAAGAGAAACAGGGAAAGAGAACAAAACCAACATTTTCTGATTATGATATTGAACTTCTTGAAAAGGTAAGTCTGAAAGAAAAGATGTGCTGTATAGTCCTCATTAGTGTGTGAGGGAGTGGAGATTAATGGTATAAGCTTTTGATTCAAGAATACCTGGGTTTTTATTTTGTCTCTGTAATTTAACTAGATCTGTTATAAGGTTTTTAATAATATTGTCTTCATAAAGTCAGTAGTGAAAATTAAATTTATATATGTATGAAATTAATACAAAAAAAGAATATAAAATATTTTAAGCATAAAATATTTTTAAAATCCAAAATAAAAATTAGGCTAGTTGTGGTGGCTCATGCCTGTAATCCAAGAACTTTGGGAGGCCAAGGCAAGAGGATTACTCCAGCCCAGGAGTTTGAGACCAGCCTGAGCAACATGACGAAACCCTGTCTTTACCAAAAATACAAAAGTTAGCTAGGTGTGGTAGTGTATGCCTATAGTCCCAGCTGCTCAGGAGCCTGAGGTAGGAGGATCACTTGAGCCCAGGAGGTGGAGGTTGCAGTGAGCCGAGATTATGCCATTGCACTCCCGCCTGGGTGACAGAGCCAGAACCTGTCTCTAAAATAAATAAATAAATAAATACAATTTTAAAAAATAAAATTTAATTGTATAAAAATTCAAACCTAAAATGTAAGTTATATGTATGTACTTGGCCAGTAGCAAATTAGGTACTTAATATAAAGTAGCTATTTTTATTGACTTTTCTGTCTTTGAACCTTGAGACATAATTGTAAATTAATTCTTGATATAAGGGTCAGTATCCATAATAAGTCAATTACAAGAAAAACCTGAGGCTTTCTATGTATGAATTTTTGTGTCTCATACTAAGAGCTTAATGTTATCCTAGTTCATCACTTTTCGCATTTATGATACTGTGGCAACCAGATGATTTCTTTCCTTTATGCGGCTACTGAGTAATGGTGGATGTTTTGTAGCAGCTACATTAATATGCTTTAGGTTGGAAATGTTATCAGATTCAGTTTTCAAATTTTCTTTAAAGGATCTGGAGAAACTTTGAAAAAATATACCTGAAGACCTTAAAATTCTGTAACTCTAAAGATATATTTCGCATTTGTTGAAATAATGACTCTAAGAAGAAAATTTGCTAGCTTGGTAGGACTTTCTTGGTTTTTGTTTTGTTTTGTTTTTATTTTAGAATAGGGTCTCACTCTGTTGCCCAGGCTTGAATGTAGTGGCACGATCATAGCTCACTGTAGCCCTGGACTCCTAGCCTCAAGAGATCCTCCCACTTCAGCCTCACAAAGCACTGGGCTTATAGACATGAGCCACCACACTCAGCCAGAAGTTTTTTTGTTTTTAAGAATATGTTTACTAAGATATTTGGATGATATTAGGTGATTAAGTAATACATTGACTCCTTAACAGTAACTTGAATTTTATTAGTGTAGTCAAGTTGAATTAGTTATAAATTCAGTCACACACTATATTGCTAATTCATGGACATGATATGGAACAGATGTGCCTAGAGTTAAATTTGGCGGGCTAATTAAAATATTGGCTTGATTAAAATGACTTGCTTTTTCTGGGCTGGCAAGATGAATTCTGTCAGGTTTTACTTTCCAAATGGAAATTAAAGTATTTTAAATGTAAGTCAACTCTAATTTTACTCATTTATTGTGTTAACTTTCAAAATTCCACATTGTTATAGATATTTTGTCCAGAAACTTTATTTTGAGTGTGTGAATTAAACAGCTGGACAGAGAAAGATAAAAAAGAGAAGTGGATGAGTTCAGTAGAAAAAGAGGATTCATTGTGTTAACATTATTTTCCTATTAGAAATTGAAAAAAGCAATATATGAGCCTCAAACAGAAAGAAATCTTTTATTATCCTACTGTTGGAAAAATATCATTTGGCATGGCACTTACCACTTTGGCCACTGTGCCTTTGTTTACTGGCCTATCTTCTCCAGCATTTTCCATACTAACTGCATCTTTAATGTCACTGGAGAGATATGCCCCCAATGTTTCTATCTCTCTTCCTGAATGTCTTTTCTATTTTGCATTTGGAGTAAATAAATAAGCTTCTGTGTTCATCTTTCACTTTTCTCCAGTGATAGCCTTCCTTCTTCTAAGATGAAAAATGTTGCATAGACTTTGTTGTTGTTGTTGTTGTTGCTGTTTTTTGAGACACAGTCTCACTCTGTCACACAGGCTGGAGTGCAGTGGTGCGGTCTCGGTTCACTGCAGCCTCCACCTCCTGAGTTCAAGCGATTTTCCTGCCTCAGCCTCCTGTGTAGCTGGGACTACAGGCACCCGCCACCATGCCTGGCTAATTTCTTTTGTATTTTTAGTAGAGACGGGGTTTCACCATATTGGCCAGGATGGTCTCAATCTCCTGACCTCGTGATCCACCCACCTTGGCCTCCCAAAGTGCTGGGATTACAGGCGTGAGCCACTGGTCCCAGCCAAAATGTTGCATAGAGTTTTATATGTCTGCCCATATTCTCATATTTGAACCATTTGACAGACTTTGTAGTCTATATTGATTAATTGATCAATATATAGATTCAGTTTTATTTATGGAATAAAATTCTGGAGCAAAATTAACAAGCTGTTCTTTCATCCTAGTCCAATGTCCTTAGGACAGTTTGTTTTTCTCTCTAATCCTCGATTTTCTCGTTTGCAAAATTACTTAAGAGGGCATCAACTAAATCCAAAATAGCATGTAGTGAAGTAGTATTGTCTATCTCACAATCTTATTGTAAGAATCAAATTATTCCAATAAGAATCTTAATGAATAGAGCTACCACGTATTAAGTACATACCCTGTGCCAGATGTTTCTGTTTATTTATGTTGATACTCATAACACTTTCACAAGGGAGGAATTGTTACTCTCATTTAGCAAATGAAGAAAGTAAGAAATGAAGTCACTTCTTAATGCTATACAGTACTGAAAGAACTTGAGCTTCATGGTCAAAGGCCAAGTTATTTTCATTATAATGTGTTGCTTTCCCAAATTACATACTATATTGATGGATTTTGTAAAGCTATGAAGGGTCACATAGAGAGTTTAACGTTGGTAACAATTGTGTCTAAGCAACATCTGTTGTGTGAATCTACACCTTCCACTGCTTTTCCACTCTTTCTTTCAATTTGATCTTCATCCTCAGCTGTCAGTAGGCATCTCATTTTCAGTCTTTCAATACCCTCAGATTTTGCTTCCTTTTGACACAGGGGAGACATCACTGCGGTGATATTCACAAAACACCACCACAAACTACTTGGTTCTTTATGTATCTGTGTATTCACCTTTATAATTCATTAACTTTGATTCAGTTGAACCTTTTGTTTTCTCCACTGCTGTTTGAAACTGCTGAATATCATTAGAGACAATTGTAGGATGCCTTCACTGTTATTCAGATGAGCCTGTGTATTTTAGCCCTTAATTAACTCTTGGCATTGTCCAAGTTGCTCCTATTCCGGAGGGTGGATGGGAGTAGATTAATGTAGTGGAAAGAATACAGGCTTTAGGAGCAACAGATGAAATTTCAAATCCAAAGTCTGCTACTCACTAGCTGTGTAACCCTGAGTCAATACTTAATGACGTTGAGCTTCAGTTTCTTCATCTATAAACTTAAGACTCCATTTTAATGAGTAGCTTGTCAAAGTTGCATGGATTTTCTGACATCATAAATGGGAAAGCAGCTGCCTTAGGGACTGGAATGTAGTAAGTGTACAAAGATGCTACTTTTGTTCATGTTAAGTCTCCAACGCTGCCTTCATAGTTTTTTGACTCAAAGCATTTGAAATATCTCCTACTTAAAAAAACAAATGGAGGCCATAAAGTAAATGTCCATAACTTCTACCTCTCTTTCACTTCTAAATTTAAATATTTGGTGGTACCTTCCCCCTTTCTCAGATGAAGCCCTCACTCTTCTTTCTCAGATTATTTATTCCACCTATACTCTTTTTATTTATTTATTTTTTGAGATGAAGTCTCACTCTTGTTGGCCAGGCTGGAATGCAATGGTATGATCTCGGCTTACTGCAACCTCTGCCTCCTGGGTTCAAGCGATTCTTCTGCCTCAGCCTCCCAAGTTGCTGGGATTACAGGTGCCCGCCACCACGCCTGGCGAATTTTTGTATTTTTAGTAGAGATAGGGTTTCACCATGTTGTCCAGGCTTGTCTTGAACTCCTGACCTCAGGCCCAATGCCCACCTCAGCCTCCCAGAGTGCTGGGATTACAGGCGTAAGCCACTGTGCCCGGCCCCACCTATACTCCTGATCACATCTCTTCATTTCTTCATTACTTTAATCCACCAAATATCCTTTTCTTTTCTTTCCACTTCTACCTTCCAGCATATAAAAATGTTTTAGAGTTCTCTATTCTCAAAATAAAAATTGTAAAACAAACAAAAATTTTGCCCCAACCTTACTCAACCTACAAGCTGATTTATTGACTCCAGCATTTTCTAAAATGTCTTGAACAAATAGTCTGTATTTGCTATCTTTGCTTCCTCAACTTCCATTTACTCTTTGACTCAAGGTGCATCTATCACTGTTGAAATGGACTGGTTTTTGTTACCCACAGCCTTCTAGTTGCTAAATATCTTCCTTAACTCATTTTCCTCTACTACTTCCTTGCTGCATCTGACAGTATTAGTAATTTTCAAATAGAAGCTTTCTCCTTTTCATTTTTAGGAGCATGTTTTCCCCATAGTTTTGAAATGCTGAGACTGGTCACAGTGGCTTGCACCTGTAATCCCAGCACTTTGGGAGGCCAAAACAGGAGGATCACCTGAGGTCAGGAGTTTGAGACCAGCCTGGCCAACATGGTAAAATCCTGTCTCTACTAAAAACACAAAAATTAGCCAGGCTTGGTGACCTGTGCCTGTAGTCCCAGCTGCTCTAGGGGCTGAGACAGGAGAATCGCTTGAACCCCAGAGGCGGGAGTTGCAGTGAGCCAAGATTGAGCCACTGTACTCCAGCCTGGGTGACAGAATGAGACTCCATCTCAAAAAAAAAAAAAAAAAAAAAAAAAAAATGCTGAATATTCTGCCTTCCCAGCCTTTTAAATGTTGATGATTGCAGGAATTATGTTCTTGTTCTGTGCTTTCCAACATTGCGTGCTTTCCTTGGTATTCTTATTTCTTTATATAGGTAAATCTACCCACTGTTGACTGACTCCAAAATCATATTCCCATAATTGATCTTTATATAGAAATCTATAATCACATTTTCTGTGCTTACTGGACATTTATCCATAAAGTAATTTCCTAGAGACAATGTAAGACAACCATGCTTTTAATAAATAAAACTCTGCACATTCAGGTTGACAAAGGAGGGAGGACTTCATAACAAGAGGAAGAGACAGATCCTAAGCTTCCTTCATGACTCTCCTCTCCAAAGAAAGAGGAGAAATGTTGTGCCGTGTTTCAAAGACAGTATATTCCCTAATTTGTCCATGTATTCACTATGCTGATTCCTTTACTTGGAAAATTCTTATCCTTATTCTCTGTTTGGAACATCCTAACTCATCCATCAAGACTCAGATCATACATCATCTCCTCTATTAAGCTTTTATCAACCTCTATCAGATGAGGCTAATTCTTTCAATGCTTAGTGATTAATTTGGATTTTAATTGTACTTAAGACAAAACTTAATTTTGAATTAGTATCTCTAGAGAAGAGACTGTTATTTCTATCTCTATATTTTCATGCTTCAACATAATGCTGGCAGTAGTCATTGAAATCATTCATTGAAAACATGTAATAAACATATATATGTTTATTATATATGTATACAGATACATATACATACATCAGGTCATTATTTTACTTAACATTATTTAACATAACCTAGTTATTTATAAATTATTAATTGCTAGAATTTTAAAAAGTTGTTGAATTAGCATAAATCAATAAAAGATGCTTCTGAATAGAATTGAGTATTGTGTTGACTTTTAAGTTTAAGACTGGTATGTTCAAACATTTGAATAATCTTTCAATATTTTTTGAATTTTTAAAATCAATATTGAAAATTCAAGGTCACATATATGCAAGTATATATATGTATGTACAAATATAAATGTATATATGATGATCTTTCCAGATTTCTGGACTAATTACTCTTTGTTTCCTCTTCCATACTAATCACATATAAATCATCATTTAAATTTTTGTCTCTTATATAATGTGTTTAGTGAACTGCTTTTATTTTAACCTTGATTTGGAATGAATCATAGGCTATCAGGCTGTGCAAATAAACCTTTGCTTAACTCAAATTAACAAAGCCTTGGTTGAATACGTCAGGGGAGGCAGTATCTAGTCTGTCTTGCTGTAATTCTGCTGTGACCTATGCCACTTCATATAACTGATGCTTTGTTATTGTGATGACACTTTTGCTTTCTACCCTTTTTCCATCAGAAGTGGATACCTAATGGGCTCTTTCATGTTCCAAGGGTTTAGATTTTTGTTCAGGAACTCTAATCCAACCCTTGGGGTCCTACTTTTGGTTTTGACCCGTCTTCAATCCAATACCCTGTCACCATGTCAGAAAGGTCCTATACAAAGGTACTCCACTACCCTGTCTCTTCTTGAATTGATGGTTAGTATGGGCAGTAACTGGATGTCTCTTTGCTATGTCAGCCTTACTCTATTCTTATCGTACTTGTTCTGGCTTTACCATCACAGAACTGCTCAAGCCCTGGGGCTCTGTTCCGACAGTCTCTTCTCTCTGTATTCCCCTTCTGGTTTCCCCAGTCCCTAATATCTACACCCTCACAACTCAGTCTACTTGCATCAACACAAGTTACTAGGAAGGAGAGTTGCTACAATGAACTAGAAATTCCAAGGACATTTTATTAGCTATGCTGCAGAATTAGACAGAGGAAAGTGCTAAAGTTCAAATAATTCTACTTGACAGAGCAGTGCTTCCTCATGGGGAGCGTAGAAGTTCTGGTAAACTCTCAGGAGGGTGGAGAGTTCCTTGCCGGGAACATCAGGAAGGTGACTAAGTGAAAACACATAATTCTATATGATGTAGAGGATGGTCTAAACAAAGTTGTAGCGAAAAAGGCTGTAAAGACAAAGCAAAACACAACACAGCACACAAACAAAAACCTGACCCCCAGTGTGGCAGCTTTAGCAAACATAGAAGAAAAGAGGCCGGGCGCGGTGGCTCACGCCTGTAATCCCAGCACTTTGGGAGGCCGAGGCGGGCGGATCACAAGGTCAGGAGATCGAGACCACAGTGAAACCCCGTCTCTACTAAAAATACAAAAAATTAGCCGGGCGCAGTGGCGGGCGCCTGTAGTCCCAGCTACTCAGGAGGCTGAGGCAGGAGAATGGCGGGAACCCGGGAGGCGGAGCTTGCAGTGAGCTGAGATCCGGCCACTGCACTCCAACCTGGGCCACAGAGCGAGACTCCGTCTCAAAAAAAAAAAAAAAAAAAAAAAAAAA
>NC_045441.1:88944072-89011594 GCF_002776525.5 Piliocolobus tephrosceles
TAATAGAAATTTACATTGGCTAAATATGTGAGAGTATAAAAGTAAAGGAGCCAAGTGGACAATAAGTAGTTAAACAGAAAATTGCTTGCCTTGTTTCCAAACAAAATTTAGTCTGGTAAACATCTCTTCAGACCAGTGATGTCTAAATAAAAATCAGCAAACCTTGGGGCTAAGGAAAGGATCAGCGTCCAAAATGTCATAGCACAGGATATTGAAAAGAGATTGAAAAGTATTTATTAATTAAACCAATGGAAATAGAATATAATATGATTTGTTTGACTTCTAAGTAAAACTCAAATATAATGTGAATTTTTGGAGCAAGATATGAAGTTGCTGTAAAGGCTGGAGGGGAATTTAACACATCTTCAATAGTGGTTATCTCTAAATATTTGAATTATGAAAAAATCATTAATTACAGGTTTATCTATGTACATTCTACATTTTTTCTCCATAAGATGTAGATTTAATTTGTAAGTAATCATGTTACTTCATTCATTTATAGTTATGCAAGTTTTTGCCTCCCGCTTTGTAAAGAATTCAAAGAACAGAGACAAATTGAAAGTATTCATTGAGCCCGGGCGCGGTGGCTCAAGCCTGTAATCCCAGCACTTTGGGAGGCCGAGACGGATGGATCACTAGGTCAGGAGATCGAGACCATCCTGGCTAACATGGTGAAACCCCATCTCTACTAAAAAATACAAAAAACTAGCCGGGCGAGGTGGCGGGCACCTGTAGTCCCAGCTACTCGGGAGGCTGAGGCAGGAGAATGGCGTAAACCCGGGAGGCGGAGCTTGCAGTGAGTGGAGATCACGCCACTGCACTCCAGCCTGGGCAACACAGCGAGACTCCGTCTCAAAAAAAAAAAAAAAAACAAAGAAAGTATTGATTAAACATTACCCCAATCCTAGTCTTTTTCTTGGAAAAAAATAAAACAAAAAACACTACCACTAGTTTACATTATCTTGCAGACCTTTTCCTCTCTGAAAGGATGCAATCCAAACTGATGACAGTGGTGATATTATTTGTATATATACACATATGTATATATGTGTGTGTATCCATACCTGTAGGCTTAAAAATCTGTTTCTTGCTGAATGTATGACATGGGGCAGATTACTCTTTCTGATGGTGGTTCAGTGTCCTCCTCTGTAAAATGGAGCTTACCTCACATATAGGGTTGCTGTGAGGAATAATTTAATGTAAGTAAAGCACCTAGAATACTACTTGGCAAATAATAAATGTTGTATGACCATAGCTATCACTGTCACATCAATGGCAGACCCAGCTGCAGCAGTATCATCATCATATCTTTCTTTTTTGTACTTATTTTCTAAATCCTTCAGTGGCATCAACTATTGCATTGCATGTTGGTTCACAAATCTGAATCTTCGTGCTAACATACATTTTGATATCCTGTATCAAGTTTTTATTATTTTCTGCCATTGTTTTAAAAAACATCCAAATTGGCAAATCACATTCCCCATATGAAATGTTATCAGGTTTTCTTAAAAACTTATCCTTTCATTCATTTCTACTATGCTTCCACTTTTTTCCTTTTCATCCATGCTTAACACCTAACTTTTGTAACCTAACTTTTCCCCAAGTTGAGTCAGTAGCAAAATCCTTTTGGCTGTATCCATAAACTGTTTTTCCAATCTATTTCTTTTTCTATTCCTCCTGCCAGAACTATCATTATCTTTGACTGCTATCACTAGCTTCCTTACTGTTTTTACATGCTTTTTTAATCTCACTATGTCTCTGCTGTCAAATTAATCTTGCCATCCAATAAGTCTCTTCAAAACAACCATGTTTACTATTGCGCACTGAGTGAAGAGTTCAAATGGTGTATCACAGATAGCTGCTGTCCTTCAGTCTGGCTCTAATATAACGTCTCAGTCTCTTCTCTCCCTCTTGCTCATTAAACCTTCTTTATATGTGTTTGGTTACAATTAGTCTGGGCTACTCACTGCTGTCCTACACTCTTATATCTGTCTTTTTTTTTTTGAGACAGATTCTTGCTCTGTCACTCAGGCTGGAGTGCAGTGGCACAATCTCAGCTCACTGCAACCTCCGCCTCCCAGGTTCAAGCAAATCTCCCTGCCTCAGCCTCCTGAGTAGCTGGGATTACAGACGTGCACCACTACGCCCATCTAATTTTTAAGTCTTGAATGAGAAGCTTTGTTCTCCTTCTAGAATGTCTTCCCATTATAGAGGAAGGGCTTAAAAATTTTGGAATAAGATCAGCCTGCTAGTAGGTTGCAAATTTGCATAAATTTCTTAAAATCTCTGAATCTAAGAAACTTTAGATGAGGACAAAATTCTCTGTCCCATGAGGATATAGTAACAACACAATAAACAAGTAAGAAATATGCTTATCACAATACTCCACAGACAGAAAATGTCCCTAATATTAACTCTTAGCCAGCTAGTATGTTCTTTTCTTCCTTAGGAAAAATATCCCAGAATATTACCACTCCCTTCTCAAACCAGAACACCCTACCACCTCCAGGACAAAAAATAGGCTCCTGCATTCTCCTGTTCTCATAACACTATGTACCTCATTTTAGAGATTTTTCACATTGAGGCACTCATTATAGTAATTATTCTTCCCTATGTTGAGCCCAGAAAACACAGTTTGTACCCTGTGATGTTCTTTGGAGGATTACCATGAAGGTAGATACTTCTGTTAAATATTTGTGATAAAGCAATAAAGGAAAATATTTAGGAAAAAATCATTTTGTATCTTGTAAAGTGCAGAAATTGTTTGCAGGACCTACTGGAATTAACATATATTGTGCACAAAGTAGTGAAATGCACATTGAGTTGAAGAGCTGGTGTTAGATACTGTGTTTATTCTACATTCTTTTACCACTGATCATGTAGTTCTAGTGAAGCAGAACCACGTGCTGGTTACCTACCTCCGAGTTTTACGTATTTCTATTCCATTCTGCTGTCGATAGAGAGGCATAAGCCACCATAATATCATGCAAGAAAAGAAAAAATGTTTAGGATATTATCATGTCTCTTTTGCTGCTGTAGTATAAGCTAATTTTTGTGTTTTGATAAAAGGAGGAATCAGAAACAAGAAGAAAAGTGCAAAATATGCTCTCACACTTGAGATTGTCATAGAGCAGCGTTTCCCATTTCAGGTATGTAACAGATTAGAACAGGTTAGACTGTGGCCTTGAAATCATAAAATCAGAAATAATTATTTAATTGTTATCAGCTTTGGAAATAATTTTGGAATAAAATTCTTCTTTAACTGTATAAGAATAGTACACTATGATGTAGGTACATTTTCTCCTCTCCCTGAGAAACAACCACAAAGCCCTTAACCTAGACTCCTCTGATGATCATGAAAGACTTTGCCCATTAACCTTAATTTTCCAAAATTTCTTTTGTTGAGACTTTTAACTCCAAGAGAGCTGTATGGTTCCAGCCTGGGCTGAATGACAAATCGGCTGTTAGAGAAAGCGTGCTTTCCCTCGCAGCTGTCCAGTTCTTACTGTGCAGATGGTGGATTTATGTTTTCTTTTACTAGCAATTCCTTTCTTTCTTCTCCACACAGGACTGTGATCCTTTGTGATCATGTATGACTCAGTCAGCAATAGGAACACTCATAGGATTGAAGAGTTTTCAAATGCATCCAAGTAAAAGGGAACAAGGGATTTAGAACTGAGGAATTGTTCCGAAGCCTATCTGCATACTAAAACGAGACTATGACTTCCATCCCATGAAAAGTAGATATTCATGGTTTTATAAAAAGCATCTTTGTTCTAAAAAAAGAATTCTGATTCCTGTTCCATTCTGTGTGGTCAGAATAACAGCAGAGCAGTCAAACCCAGAGAAGGTGGACAGGAAAGACACAGAAGAGAAAATCCATATCTTAAAGTTAACTTGGAGTCAAGATGGTTCTTTCCTTGCCATGTCTAAATGTCTAAATAATTACCTCCATCCTTCAGTTAAATGTTTTAATGTATATACATAAATGTTTACTCATTTTATTTCTAGCATTCTATTTATCTTACATATTAAAATATATAAATGCCTACTTTTATTATATATAATTATTTAGTCATATTAAATTATAATATGTATCGCATATATTTTTTTCTAAGAGACAGTTACAGTGTAACCCAAATGCAAATTGGATTTGCTATGCCTTATCACACATTGCGTAGGTAATATCATAAGCTAATTGTCTATTTACACCGAATAAATGCTTATCACTACTATTGTTTTCTATAAAATTTGTTCTAAAATATCTATAATAGTAAAGGCCTGTCCACAACTGTTAAAAAATAGCTAATCACAATCACATTTATTAAAGTTCTTGGTATTTTTTTAAGTGATCGAAATTATGATGTCTAGACCATGAAGTCAATTACTATGAAACTTTATTTTATTCTGCTTCTTTTTTTTTTTTTGAGACAGAGTCTCGCTCTGTCGCCGGGGCTGGAGTACAGTGGCCGGATCTCAGCTCACTGCAAGCTTCCGCCTCCCGGGTTCACGCCATTCTCCTGCCTCAGCCTCCCGAGTAGCTGGGACTACAGGCGCCCGCCACCTCGCCCGGCTAGTTTTCTGTATTTTTTTTAGTAGAGACGGGGTTTCACCATGGTAGCCAGGATGGTCTCGATCTCCCGACCTTGTGATCCGCCCGTCTCGGCCTCCCAAAGTGCTCTGCTTCTTAAATATGGGCCTGCTTTGAATAGTGTGTACTTTGTTTATATAAAGAGATTCCAGGTAAACTACTTAAGTAATTTATTATAGAAGGTTCTATCATTTTCTACATGAATTATAAATTTAAAGTCAGGTTAATTTGGTGACTCAGGTAGGGATTGACTAGCCATATGTGATGAATTTTCTATCACATTAAATTTGACTTAAAACAATAAAACACAGGTGATTTTAAAGTGAATGAACCAAAATCAATACCAAAGCTATTATTACATTCATAAGAAGACTGCCTGTGCTGTTTTTTCAAAGAATTAAAATACTGAATTTATTTTCTTAATCTCGGAACTTGATATTTAATTATAATATGACATTTTCTGATGTGGCCTCACAGAATATTTCCAGCACATATTGCCAACGTTGAATTTTTTATATTCCTAGGCTTGTTTAGGCTTATTTCAATCTGTTGCAGTTATTATCCTTATTATGAACAGGTTGTCCTATCTTTTCCCAGTAGGTATCTCTTCAAGTTGATATCTAAGTCTTTGTGATGTAATCCTAATAGTTTTAATAGTTTCCTTGCTTTCTAAGAATGAAAAGATTCTAAGCCCATCTTACATATTCATGGACCAAGGTCTGAGGTCAGCCACTTCTCCAAGAAGCACCGGTTCATTTTAATGGAAAATGTTTTTTGGGACTATAGTCAGAAGACTAAGAGTGCTATTTCTTCTTAGTTTGTTTTAATTTACATTTCACATATTATGGCTTAGATTGAGTATTTTTTTTTTTTTTTTTTACATTTTAAGAGTCATTTGAGTTTCCTTCTCTCTGGACTGTTCTTTTGTTCATTTTAAAAATTGAACTTTCATTGACTTTTATGTTTAAAATAAGAAAAAAGGCCTCTGTTTTTTGAGTGAAAAAATGTTTATATTATTCATGTAGGTTTTCTTCTTTAAAATTTTAAGTCACACAATTTATCAATTTTTTAATGTCTTCTGGATTTGGTGCCTTATTTTATTATAAAATGGCATTTCCCACAAAGGTTTTATAAAAACTTTTAATGTTTCTTAGTTACTTTAATAGTCCTATGTCTTATGTTTACATTGTTGATCAATATGAAATTTGACTACAAGGCTGTAGGACATGAAGTGATAATCAAACTTTTTTTTTTTTTTTTTCTGGATGACAATCCAGTTATCCTAACAACATTTATGGAAGAATCTATCATTTATCCACAGTGCTTTGAAATACTACTGATATGATTTAACTGTCTCCTGATCCAAATCTCATCTTGAATTCCCACAGGGACCCAGTGGGGGTTAATTGAATCATGGGAGCAGGTCTGTCCCATGCTGTTCTCATGATAGTAAGTCTCACGAGATCTGACAGTTATTATAACGGGGAGTTTTCCTGCACAAGCTCTCTTTGCTTGCTGCCATCCATGTAAGATGTAACTTGCTCCTCCTTGCCTTCCACTATGATTGTGAGGCTTCCTCAACCGTGTTAAAATTAAACCTCTTTATTTTGTAAATTGGCCTAGTCTTAGGTATGTCTTTATCAGCAGCATAAAAATGGACTAATACAACCACCCATATAGATGTACATTCTTTTACCATATTGGCTTCTTACAATATTGAACAAGGTTTTAAAATTAACTGTAGAACAACAACAAAAAGAAAATAATGCTAAGTAAAGTCAGCATTACTGACTTACAAACATTCTTTCTTTCTTTCTTAGTCTGTCTTTCTTTCTTTCTTTCTTTCTTTCCTTCTTTCTTTCTTTTTTCTCTTTCCTTCTTTCTTTCTTTCTGAGATGGAGGCTCGCTCTGTCTTCCAGGCTGGAGTGCAGTGGCATGATCTCGTCTCACTGCAGCCTCTGCCTCCCAGGTTCCAGTGATTCTCCTGCCTCAGCCTCCTGGGTAGCTGGGATTACAAGCTTGTGTCACCACACCTAGTTAGTTTTTGTATTTTTTTAAGTAGAGACAGGATTTCACCATGTTGGCCAGGCTGGTCTCGAACTCCTGACCTCAGGTGATCTGCCCGCCTCGGCCTCCCAAAGTGTCAGGATTACAGGCGTGAGCCACTGTGTCAGGCCAAAAATTCAATAATTGCTTCATTAAGTAAGGAACAGTTTATGGCCAGTTAACTCAAACATCTTTTGGAAAATATGTGCCTACAGGTCATTTAGGATATTATTGTGCAAAATCATCATTACCTGTATTAACTGAGTCACACAGATGAAAAAGAGTGGCATCCTCAATGAGAAAGAGAATAGAACTTTTTCTAACATTCAGTTTGTTAAATGTACACAATATGGACTAAAAGGACATTTATTTTTAGATAAAGATTTTTTGTAAGAGAATGCTGTTAGAATTACGTCCATAAGAAATACAGTTGAGGATAAATAAATCTATCCTCAAATTAGCCAATTCTGCCAAAGTGTGGCACAAAATGGTAATTGGCATCAGGAAGAACAAAAGTAAATTTGGTTTATTGTACACATTTATCTTAAAAGTATGTAGAACACAGAGTTTAATTTTTTAGAGCAAGAAGCATATGGTTGTTACTATTGAAAATAAAATTAGGTAAGACGCCAGTTAGTTTTGCTGTGTTAACGTATTGATAAGTTGAAAAGATATTGGGTGAATTCTAATTGACTCTAATAAAGTTTGCTGTGAGATTGCATACTGCTTGTTAATGCATTTAGATCTTTTATTTTATGTTGCATTTGAAAATGGCAGTCCCCAGAGCAAAAGAACTTAATCCAAAATACTATCAATATTATTTTATAACATCCTCTTTGTAAGAGAAATATTTTTTTGATCACATTAATGAAGTTGTTTTCCAGGGAGTCAATTTGCAGGTTTTTGTTAGGTAAGAGCAATATATGAAACCATCTGGAATTGCTGATTCCAGATTATTTAGGTGTTCATTTGACTGAAAGTTTCTCAAAAGTATTGCTAGAATTTAAAATTTATACATAAGTAGTAGGTTGGTGCAAAGGTAGCTTGCGGTTTTTGCCATGAAAACCGTAATGGTAAAACTGCAATTATTTTGAACCAACCTAATATATGAAAAATATAGTTTCTAATGAATTTCTTCATAAATAATCATTTTAAAGAAAAATATTAAGTGTAGAAATAGAAAATCTATGAAATGTTCTTAAATTAAGTTATATTATTTCCCAAAATAATGAGATTTGATTGGGATCATCATATATTTTATCAGTGAAACGTGTTTAACTGTTCTTATATCTAACTTTGACAAGCTATAGATCTATAAAAAGTTTTGAGCTATCCCCTCAAATAAAATCCTTATTTGCTCAGTGTTGTATCGTCTTTGTCTTGTATCCCCATTTACAATTAACTATTCACATTGAACACTTCTAACAATTTTGTGAATCTATACTTCAAAATTTTAGATTTTGGAAAATCGGAAAGCTTTTTTGTAGAATGCAGAATGTACTAATATTTCAACAAGTATTTAGAGATATATTTTTATGGAGTAGACATTTTTGTGAGTGTTCAGAATGTGAAAGCTTCTCTGATTATTAATTTAAAAGATGCTTCTAAACTAATTGGGAAGCATTGTTAAGATTGTTGTACTTTGACTTGATTGTAGAAATTTTAGTTAGGAGCTTCTCATAAAGATAAGAAGAATTTCGGTTAGTAATTCTAGGATATGAGCAAGAGTCAATGTTGTAAACAGTCAGTCCAGGAGTGACTTTTATTGGTGATTCACTGGCAACACGCTGTGAAATATAAACCTCAATAAGACACCCAGTTCCCTTTGTAAGTATTAGTTTGAAGCAACCTCCAAAAATATATATTAGATTTACATTTTAATGTTCTTTCTTTTCCAAAACTGATAATCATTTTTAAAAATCGCTTACTTTGAACAAGACATTTTTAACACAGATCACATCATATAATCTTGGCAACAAGCATGTGAGTTTGGTACTAGTGTAATGCCCCATTACAGAGTTGTCTTTCAAGTGAAAAAATTAATGTAGTTAAAATTATTTGTTTAAAAATTCAATATATGTACAATGCAAAAATTGCCAAAGTCCAAACACTCAGAAAGATATAAAATGCATAGCAAAAGTTTTCAGAAGCTACTGTCCTGAACCCCCGCACCAAACCCTGCTGAAATATATTATTGTTTTCTTGGGTGATTTGATAAACTAAAATAAGATTTATGCATTCAATGTACGGCTGTACTATAAATTATTTTTTCTATATTGATCAACATTTATGTTGGATATCTTTTTTTCTATTATACACATGGCAGATAAAGACTTTTACATTTATCTTGGTTTAGAATAGATTCTAATCAGGAGAATTTCTTGATAAAATGATCAGGCTGTCTTTGAAATTAATAGGCATCCCTAAATTAATCTTCAAAATCATGGCACCAATTAGTGCTCTGAAAAAGCATGTATGATTGTGTAACTTTCTATACCTGCATCAATTTGTGTATCTACCTATGTATCTCTATATATGTGTTTTCATTTCAATGACTCTTACCAGTAAAATGACAATGCATTGTTTCATTTAGGTGATAATGCTCTTAAGACCTTTGACAGTTATTGCTAAACTGTTTTTCACAGGTTATACCATTTCACACTTTTATTAGCAAAGTGTGAGAACATCTCTTTCAACATTCTTTCACTCCCAGACATTATTATAACTTTTTATTTGTCTTATTTTGATAGTCAGTAAATGCTTCATTTGACTTATTAGTAATCGTGTTAATAGTAATGACTAACTCTCAGTGATATTTCTTCTATTTAAATCATGCTCTCTTGCCACACACACACACACACACAAACCCTCCAATGCAGTTGTGTAAAACTATTTTTTAATAGTAATGGAGTCTGTGGGTCAGGGATTTATTCAGGGCCTGGTGGAGGTGGCTTGTCTCTCATCCACAATTTTTAGGGCTTCAGCTGAGAATATTCAAATGGCTGCAGACTGGAATCATCTGGAGACATCTTCACTTATATGTCTGGAAGTTGTGCTGTGATGATTCAAAGGCTGCGCTGCATGGGAACTTTGAATTAGGAAACCTACACATGGCCCCTCCAAGTGCTTTGAGCTTTTTACATGGTAGCTGGATTCCAAGAGGGAACATTCCAAAAAAAGAAAAATGTCACCAATTAACTGGGGAGTGAACAGGCGGCACCTGCACAGAAGAGCACATTGGATAAAAGACCTTGTTGTTACAGCCAATACTGGACAACACAATCAGACACATTAATTTATTATACGTTATTGAGCTAGAATATTTTCCTGCAAATTTGCCACCTATATGCTCTTTAGTATAGATAGTTATTAACACCAATTGCCAAAAATGCCGTTTGGAAATTATCCATTAATACCACTTGCTTGGGCTGGGTACAGTGACTCATGCTTATAAACCCAGCATTTGGGGAGGCTGAGGTGGGTGGATCACTTGAGGTCAGGAGTTCGAGACCAGCCTGGCCAACATGGCAAAATCCAGTCTCTACTAAAAGTACAAAAAGTAGCTGGGCATGGTGGCGTGTGCCTGTAATCCTAGTGACTTGAGAGGCTGAGGCAGGAGAATGGCTTGAACCCAGGAGGGGGAGGTTGTAGTGAGCTGAGATTGTGCCACCTTTCTAGAACAAATATGATAAGCCTTAATCATATTGTATTAATTTTTTAACTTACCTGTTAGCGTTTCTGGCTCAAATTAAGATATATTTTTAAATGTATGTTTATTTTTTCTAATAAAAATTTAACTTTCCAAGGAAATTTAAACCTACATTAATTAATTTTTACATTTCAGATGCAGAGAGGCATTCCTTCTCAAAACTTTATTTTATTTCTGCCATTGAAATTATTTATTTACCAAATATAAGTCAACCATTAAAATGTTATTAGCTATTAAAATATAGTTAATATATTGAAGGAAAAAATATTCTACTACATTATATATTAATAGCAGAAACCTGTTCATTTTGGGCTTTTCTTTTTCTTTTATTTTCTTTTCCTTTCTTTCTTTCTTTCTTTTCTTTTTTCTTTCTTTTTTTTAGCAACGCAGTGAAAATTTATTTCAGAGTTCCAATAGGCAACCATTAATAATCAATATTTTCATGCAGTGATTATGTGGCCACTTTCTATTCAATTTTGTTCCACTCAGTTATTTTGTGCAATGAACTTTGACCACTTGTCTTTGAAATTTATTCCTTGGCCATAGTAACTTTTGGTTTTATATAACATTTTAATTTTCAAAGATTTGACATCAATTTTTTCACTCTTTTTTTTTATTTTTATTTTACTTTAAGTTCTGGGATACATGTGCAGAACGTGCAAGTTTGTTACATAGGTATACATGTGCCATGGTGGTTTGCTTCACCTAATAACCCATCACCTAGATTTTAAGCTCCACATCCATTAGGCATTTGTCCTAATGCCCTCCCTCCCCTTTACCCCGACCCCTCGACAGGCCCCAGTGTGTCATGTTCACCTCCCTGTGTCCTTGTGTTCTCATTGTTCAACTCCCACTTATGAGTGAGAACGTGTGGTGTTTGGTTTTCTGTTCCTGTGTTAGTTTGCTAAGGGTGATGGTTTCCAGCTTCATCCGTGTCCCTGCAAAGGACATGAACTCATTCTTTTTATGGCTGCATAGTATTCCATGGTATTCATTTGGGCTTTGCTTTTTTTTTTTTTTTTAACGTCACTCAGGCTGGAGTGCAGTGGCGGGATTTCAGCTCACTGTAACCTCCGTCTCCTGGGTTCAAGTCATTCTCGTGCCTCAGCCTCCTGAGTAGCTGGCATTACAGGCATGCACCACTATGCCCAGCTAATTTTTGTATTTTAAGTAGAGACAGGTTTTCACCACGTTAGCCAGTCTGGTCCTGAACTCCTGGCCTCAAGTGATCCACCCGCCTCGGCTTCCCAAAGTGGTGGGATTACAGGTATGAGCCACCGTACCCGGCCCATTTTGGCTTTTCTATGTTAAATTGACAATTAAAGAGTCTATTTTCTCAATTTTCATGGGGTTTAAAAAAGACTAGCATGCATCAAACTTCCTATATTCAATATTGATTGAATAACTGAAACATAGTAAGCTTGAAACATAGTAAGCTTCTTAAATGTTTATTAAGTTATCCATGAGTACATAATCACAATGCAATGTAACTAATGCTACAAGAGATATACAGCATCATCCATGGGAGAAATTTTGATTGGAGATTTCTTAGAGAATATCAGTGAAGTCATTTTTTTCTTTTCTTTTTTTTTTCCCAGCAAAGTCATTTTTAAACAGCATTTTCTTTTGGATAAGTGGGAGTTAGTGTTGTAGAAAAACAAACGAATGAACAAAAGACTTTCCCCAATAATCAAACAGCTATGGATATTATCATGCATGCAACTTTGAAGAAAGTCACTTGTGCAGGAGTGTCGATTGGATGAGGGTGGGGGAAGGGACAAAGCCTGAAGGCAAACTGTGAAGGGCCTGAGCTGCCCATTCTTGAGGTTAGACTTCATTCAAAAACAGAAGCACTGCAGGGTTTTTGAAAAGGAGACTGGCATGATTATATTTGAAAAGTTGGTGAGGATGACATAGGCAGCAAAGGATGATGTTTCTCCAGTAAAAGCAGGCTTCAGAAAAACATCATAAGGTTTGAAGGATATTTGCTTCAAATACTCTAGGACACCCTGGCATACATAGCCAGTAGGCAGAGCTGTCAATGTGAAATTTAAGAGTTTGAGAGGGTGAATGTGGGAGTTACAATATTGGCATAAAGTTAGGTCACTTAGGGTGAGGAAGAGAATGGAATCCTGACATAATGATTAGAGGATACACAAAGCAAGGGAAAATAGAATTTTGCCTTCAAATATAGGTTTAAGCAAATATTTATTAAAAGTTCTAGGAATAAGACAATTGATTTTACTTAAGTGTATTATATTTATGTGCTGAATTGTTAAAAAAATATTAATAACATCTACCAGCTATTCCAATGATATTAAAGGACTTACAAACATTTGAAACTGCAAGTTAATTAATTATAATATTGATTTTTTAAAAAAAAATCTTAATACTTTTTTTGGGCCCTGATTATGCATTAAATACCTTATAAATGACACTCAACCACACCTAACAACATAAACACATATACCCCTCTCCAATTACAGTGACAAGTAAAGTGGGTAAAACAGTAAATGAATATGGAATTGTTAGTTAGAATACACTGAGCCTTGCCAAGCCTCACCCTGCATCTGATTCCTCACCTCTAAAAAGAAAATAATATTTGTGGGAAATATTACCGACCCTGTTAACAGGTTCACTATGAGGATGAAACAAGACAAATACATGCAAAAGTATTTCATAAATTTTTAAGTGTTATACAACTATATTACTTTTTTTTAGAGAAAAAATGTTAAAAAGTAATTAAAATGCAAAACTATTAGCCTAAAAGTCAAAATATTTACTTGCTATTTTACTCTTGTTTTGTATTTTTTCTACTTGCTTATTTAGCTTTGGGAAGGTTTCAAATATCCTTTAATAAATGTTTTTATTGCTTGGCAGGAGAAACAAAAAAAGAAATAGTAAAGTGAATCACATTCAAAATTAATTTGTAATACATATTATCATGTAGCTATTATTTAAAGAATTAAACTGCATGTTATGTTTATTTGAGACATTGTGTAACAATACTGCTCTTTCACCTATTTTCCATTGTTGACAGAAATATATATAATGAACGCTGTGTATTTTACTATTTTTCTCTAATCACTAGAAATACCAAATAAAATAAATGATTATTTGTTTTGTCCTGTAGTACTTACAATATTCTAGTTGCCTTTCACCATATTTCAGAATATCCCAGTGGCACTGAGGACAAGCAAAAGAGTATTAGTTCATGAAGCTGATTTACGAATGGAAAACTCTCATTTTATTGAGTTGGCATCACATGTGGCACCTGCTGTGCAATGACTCACACCTATTGTAAAGAGCTTACAGCAGACATTCTGGGTTCTGAGGGCATCCCTCAAGGCCCAAAGAGGAAAACTCCCCTGGAGATATCTACCATTTATATTTTAGAGACATTTTTTTCTGACAAACACATGTATCTGCCCACATTAGCGGTTACTTTCAAGCACAAGAGGAGCCATTGAAAAATTTCTCCATATCACATTGAAACAGAAAATGCAGCCCACATGTTAATACTGGGAATGCCTTGTAAATGTAAAACACACTACTCAGGCAGAAATGCCAGCTGTTAAAACAGAGATAATAGAAAGCCAGTGTAAGTCGTGACCAACATTTTCAATAGGGTTAAACACCAACATTACACATTGCTTGAACCATAAAGGCGATTGCTTTGGGGTCACTGACAATGTCATCATGCCTCAAGTTTTCCAGTTGGTTTGGTTGCTGAATTCTACTTTATGGAAGAGAATTTTATCACTGGCTTTTTAGTATTTTATTGGGTTGTGCACTACATGAAACACTGTGTTTAAGACCACAATGAACTCTCAAAATAACGTGAGAAGCTTCCTTCTGGAATATATAGCTAATATTGAAATTAGCTTGATCTATGCAAAGCAAATCAATAAAGGTTTGAAAACTGCCTGCTTTCCATCATAATGTTAATACTATCCAGTCTATGGTAAGTTTTCTTCTTTTTTCTGCTTTAAAATTTTCCACATCTCAGTTGCATAAAATTGCAAAAATATTGTATTGAGACCTGAGGAATTAAGATAAATTGGATCAATGTATCTGTCATGTGTAGCTTCACAAGGGAAAGAAAGCCTTGGCTCTAAAACCATGGAACAAAACATCAATGAAATTATTAAAAACTACTGTCAAGTCAGTAATTTGATAAAAATGAAAAACTCAGGTTTTGCTCTCTATTCAGTATTGAAGAAAAAGAAAGAAAAGAAATAGAGAGAGAAAAAGAAAGAAAGAGAGAAAGAGAGAGAGAAAGAGAAAGAGAGAAAGAAAGAGAAAGAAAGAAAGAAGAAAGAAAGAAAGAAAGAAAGAAAGAAAGAAAGAAAGAAAGAAAGAAAGAAAGAAGAAAGAAAGAAAGAAAGAAAGAAAGAAAGAAAGAAAGAAAGAAAGAAAGAAAGAAAGAAAGAAAGAAAGAAAGAAAGAAAGAAAAGAAGGGAGAAAGGAAAGAAAGGAAAGGAAAGGAAGGAAGGAAGGAAGGAAGGAAGGAAGGAAGGAAGGAAGAAGGAAGGAAGGAAAGGAAAGTCATGTGGGAAAAGGGAATCCTTAATTAGCAAATTATTGTACCTCCTTATTTCATCTCCACGTTACCTTCAAATTACATGCTGTCGCTAACAAGGTCTTTGGGGATAAAATAATAAATCATTTTTATATTTCAATCTTTGATTTCATTTTTTAATAAGTGTCATGTCACACTATGTTATGTTAAACAGAAACTTTAATATATTAATCCTAGCAAGAGTCCATCATAAATTATAAGAGTATAGATTAATACAATAATGTATTATCTTTATTGGGCGTCTGAAGAAATTAAGAATGTGTCTATTCTTCCCTTAGTTGTTCTACCAATCTAATCAGTTTTACTAAAGCCAATGGCAATCAAAATATAGAAAAAAATAGAAGCATGATTTTACTATCTAGGCAGTGCCAAGGAAGCATGTACAACATAGCATAATAATTTTTACATGTGCTCTAAAGTAAACATACCTACATGCAACAATGTGTTTGTATGTTTTTAATAATTTCAGCTTTTGTTTTGGAGTACGGAGTACACATTCAGGTTTGTTACATGTGTATATGTACTGGGGTTTTGGGTCTGATTAATCTCGTCGCTCAGGTACTGAGAATAGTCCCCAAGGGTTAGATTTTCAACCCTTGACTCCCTCACTCCCCCTGGTGATTCTCAATGTCTATTGTTGAGTATGTTCTGTAAGTGAGAACACGTGACATTTGGTTTTCTGTTCTTACATTAATTTGCTTAGGACAATGGCCTCCAGCTGCATTCATGTTGCTGCTAAGGAATTATTCTATTCTTTTTATGACTGTGTGGTATTCCATGACGTATGTGTATCACATTTTCTTTATCCAGTTCACTGTTGATGGGCACCTATGTTGATTCCATGTCTTTACTATGGTGAATAAAGCTGCAATGAACATACAAATGCATGTGCCTTATTGGTAGAATGATTTATTTTCCTTTAGGCATATACCCAGTAATGGGATTGCTGGGTTGAATGGTAATTCTGTTTTAAGTTTTCTGAGAAATCTTTAAACTGATTTCTACAGTGGCTGAACTAATTTAAACAAATTACCACTGGCAGTGTATGTGTTCCCTTTTCTCTGCAACCTCACCAGCACCTATTATTTATTGACTTTTTAATAATAGCCATTCTGACGGTGTGAGATGGTATCTCATTGTGGTTTTGATTTGCATTGCTCTGATGATTAGTGATGTGGAGCATTTTTTCATATAGTTGTTGGCTACTTGTATGTCTTCTTTTGAGAAGCATTTGTTCATGTCTTTTGCCCACTTTTTAATGGGTTGTTTTTTGCTTTTGAATTAAGTTCCTTATAGATTCTGGATATTACACCTTTGTTGGATGCATAGATTGTGAATATTTTCTCCCATTCTGCAGGTTGTCCATACTCTGTTGATAGTTGCTCTTGCTGTGCAGAAACTCTTTATTTTATTTAGGTCCAACTTGTTTAGGTCCCAGCAAGAGATATTCAGAATGACATCCAAGCACGAGAAGTTCAGAATGACTGATACGTAGACTATAAAAGCAGCATTTAAGAGATAAAAAGGTGCATAATTACCTAAGTACATATAAAATCCCTTATATAAAAGTATAGGGACGTAATACTTTATTCTGGAGGCTATGGGTAGTCAATGAATGACTTTTAACCTGAGGAATGATGAGAAAAAATTCACAATTCAGAAACTCTTTGTGGCCGAGTGCAGAATTGATGGCTGGGACTCAGGGACTGTTCAGGAGGCTGGTGTTAAAATCAAGGTGATAAGTGATAAAGGAGCAAAATAAATAAGTGCCAGAAAGCAGGTAACAGTGTCAAATATGGAAGAAAGGCACAGTAAAAATAGGACAGAAAAGTATATTTTGGGTAATTTTATGAAGAAAATAGAACAATAGTTTGGGGCTTTGTTTATTGCTGTGTTTCTAGTTCCAGGCTTGGTTTCTGGCATACAGGAAATATTATTTTTTTTCAAGTATTGAATAGTATAATGTTTAACATTCAAGAAAGTAAAAGAAAGAGACACCTCTGCAGCAGCTCATTAACAACTGGTAACCCATAGATGTCAAAGTTCCAGAGCTTTAAAAAAGTATTGATACAGTTGAAGACCCCTCCACTATATCTGGATGGAGCACTGATCCATATTACCAATGACAGTTACTCCTAAAATGCAAGCAGTCACATTCACCCTTCTTCAGGGGATAGATCCACCATACTTGTCATGCAGATCAGCTACATTGTCACTGGAGACTGGATCCAGCCATCCTCCCACATGTGGTAGAGGTTGACAGCACCTCCTGAGTAGGCATCTCTGTTGGTTATGGCCCCATTCTTCCATCTTCAAAGCAAGCATTTCTGGATCTAGTTTTTCTCCCCCTGCGTCATCCTGATTGGCTCTCTGCTTTTATCAACACATCTTATCTCTTAAGGACCCATGTGATTATACTGGGTCTACCTGGATAAGTCAGGGTAGTCTCCCCTCCTCAAGGTCTTTCACTTGATCACATGTGTAAAGTCCCTTTTGCCATGTAAGGTAACATATCCACAGGTTTCAGGATTATGACAATGACATCTTTGAGGCTCCATTATTATGCCTATTATGGAAACAATTATTCAATTAAGGTAAAGAGATTTTGGAAGCTTCTTGCAAATTGAGTGTGTTGTTAGGGATTTAATTACCAAGAAAGAAGGATTTTAGAAGACATGATGGAAAGGTTTGAGTAGGCCAGAAATATACTTTTAGTATTCATATTATTTCCAATTAAATGACCTTTCCAAATGGAGCTCTCTGTGGTATGTAATGACATCATACTGTAGTCGTTTAAATGTTAATCTAACAATCAAGTTTCAGGACAGGGTTGAAGAATACCTGTGCAAAGTGATTAGACAGAGGAATTATAGTGCATTCATGTGTTCAAAGCATCTCTTCATTATTTCGTTACAAATATTATAGTCTTCAAAATACACATTACAATATTCTTCAAACTTGAGAAGTACCCCAGTCTACAATCTAATTTGACATTGTCTACTCTTTTTGTGTTATTTGACTCCTGGAGCATTATTAACCATCTATCGATATGCACTGATACAATGAATGTATCCTCCAAAGATGTGGACCTTTCTTCTCTTTTTATATAAGGAGAATGGTACTTCCCTACTGCAGTGATGTTCCAATAGCTTACATTATTAAAAAAAAAAATGGGCTAATAAATTATAATCTGCAGAAAACATGCATTTTATTTTTTGTATTTTTTTATTTTTCCACAGGTTATTGGGGTATAGGTGGATTTGGCTGCATGAGTAAGTTGTTAATGGTGATCTGTGAGATTTTGATGCACCCATCACCTGAGCAGTATACACTGTACCCTATTTTGAAAATCGAGGCCGGGCGCAGTGGCTCACGCCTGTGATCCTAGCACTTTGGGAGGCCGAGGCAGGTGGTCAGGAGATCGAGACCATCCTGGCTAACATGGTGAAATCCCATCTCTACTAAAAGTACAAAAAATTAGCCGAGAGTGGTGGCGGGCGCCCGTAGTCCCAGCTACTCAGGAGGCTGAGGCAGGAGAATGGCGTGAACCCGGGAAGCAGAGCTTGCAGTGAGCCGAGATCGCGCCACTGAACTCCAGCCTGGGCGAAAGAGCGAGACTCCATCTGAAAAAAAAAAAAAAAAGAAAAAAGAAAAAAGCGAAATGATATCTATGTCTATCCTTTAAGGTATTAAAAATGTAAATTCTTCATAGTGATGCAGAAAGAAAACCAGAAGAGTTTAATTTAACCTGTTTATTATTTTAAAATGATTACTTGTTGACTTAGTTTTAGCCATTAATCAAATAAATGTGAGATAGGTATTTGAAGTCTTCTGGAGAAAAGTAAGAAAGGAGGTTTTAGTCAAGGTATATCTGAGTTTTGACCTGAGACATACATCTCTAAGAATGTATGTGCATTCAATATTCAAGGCTCAAGTATGCTCAGTGTCAAGCTTGAGATTTTTTGAAAGAATATATCCTTTCACAGACTAAGGTAGATTTACATATAGCACAGATTTGTGTCTCCTGCATAACTAAAAATTTCAGGATGATTCCGGGTGGCATTTGATTGTTTTCAAAATGTTAGCATGGCAGATTTCTTGGTGCATATAGTTTCTTGTCGACTCAGTCAATTTCCTTTGAAAGTTGAACACACTGGTATGTAAGATACTTAAAACCACAGTCACATGCTGAAATTCACTAGTCAAATATAGCCTCAAGAACCTGTATTATGATTTCTAGTCATGAAAACCTGTAACTTTTCTATGAAATTGTGACTGCCTTTTATTCATCTATGCCTGCAGTTCTGCAAACTCTGGGATTCTCTTGATCTTAAAATTCTTTCCGTTTTCATTTTCTATTTGCTTCACCCATTTGACAGCTTAAACAAATGTATTAAAATTATTTGAATAAATATGCAATGTACTTGTATTGTTCTTGCAGTTTCAATTTTAGTATACAATGTGTCTAATTATATCCATTAGATAAAATAACCTCATCAGTCATTAAACATCCAAAGCTGAAATAAGCTATAGAAAATGTTGATTTTTGAAAGCAACCCAGTATCATTGTCAGCTTTCCATGACGCTGATGACTATAGTAGAACAAATATAATATGTATATTCCTGATCTATTATCTATATTTTATAAAGTGGCAATGACTAAAGGGGCAAACAAGTATTATATTCATATACTTGGTCATTTCCTCCTCCATGAAATGATGTGGGTCTCTTTTGCAAATTTTGGTGAAACTTCTTCAGCAAAAGTGTTAACTGGGCAGATCTATAATATTTTCTCATTTGGACAAACTTATTCTCATGTCATTGCAAACTGTCATCTGCAGGAAGTAAACACAAAACATCTCTCTACTGTCATTCATGCTTTCTTCAAATTGGTGTATAGTAGCTATATAGGTAAAACTTTTTTGGCTTAGAATATAAGTTTAGCCACACCCATGGGTCAGGAGGCCACATTTGTTCTATAGGCTATGTTTTATTATTATTTTTTATTTATTTATTTTTGAGATGGAGTTTCACTCTTGTTGCCCAGGCTGGAGTGTAATGGCGCGATCTCGGCTCACTGCAACTTCCACCTTCCAGGTTCAAGTGATTCTCCTGTCTCAGCCTCCCAAGTAGCTGGGATTACAGGCATGCGCCACCACACCTGGCTAATTTTGTATTTTTAGTAGAGACAGGGTTTCTCCATTTTGGTCAGGCTGGTCTCAAACTCCCGACCTCAGGTGATCTGCCTGCCTCGGCCTCCCAAAGTGCTGGGATTACAGACGTGAGCCACCATGCCCGGCACTAGGCTATGTAATAAATCCAAGGATAAGACTGGATGGTAATAGTGGTTGGGTGAACTCAGCATTTACTGAAAAGGTTTCGAAATGGCAAGATCAGGAGGTAATTTTAGGATATCATAGAGAAAGAGAAAAGGGTGCTAAATAAGAATAGCAAGACAAAGACAGAACAGATAATGTGGGTAAATCAGGTGACTAGCAAAGTTAAGATCAAGTTTGAGAGAAGTGCCCTCAACTCTCAGAGGTTACTCAGGACTTTTAAGATTGTTTATAGGTTCATGGTTCACAGATGAACAGGGTGTATACATAGTTGTCAAACTGAGCAATATCATGATGGTCTATTTTAAATTATTTTTTTCTACAGGTTTTTCAATATTGACTTTTATTGTCACTTTTCTAAACTACTTGTTTTACCCAAGCCACTTATAGTACACTTAATGGAGATTAATTATACAAAACAACCTTTCTTAAGAATTTTGAAACCTGGAAACATTAAGGGACAAGTTCTATGGTTATATGCTTGAAATAGGAGCCAATAGAGTAGTTTTTCATGAAAATATTAATTTTCATTATCTTATCTGTGTGAAGCCTTATATTAAAATTGAAATAGTGTACATAATATGGCCTTTGTTGATAAATATTTATAGTACTTATGCATTAATTACTCTATTAATTATTAAACATTGAATGTTTATACAAATACTATGTGATGAAGAATAAAAATGAAAATAAATATTCTAACTTATTGAGAGTAAGTTTTGTTATTCTTTTCCAAACTATTAAAAAAATCAATAATACTTTTTAAGTTCCTTATACACATTGGATATTAAACTTTTGTTGGATGATAGCTGGCAAATATTTTCTCGCATTCTGTAGGTTGTCTGTTCACTCCGTTGATAGTTGCCGCTGTGCAGAAACTCTTTAACTAGGTCCCACTTGTCAGTTTTTGCTTTTGTTGCAATTGCTTTTGAGGACTAAGTCAAAAACTCTTTGCCAAGGCTAATATTAAGAAGAGTATTTCCTAGGTTTTCTTCTAGGATTCTTATAGTTAGAGGTCTTACATTTAAATCTTTAATCCATATTGAGTGAATTTTTGTATATGGTGAAAGGTAGGGGCCCAATTTCATTCTTCTGCATATGGCTAGCCAGCAATCCTAGTGCCATTTATTGAATAGGGAGTCCTTTCCTCATTGCTTATTTTTGTCAACTTTGTCAAAGATCAGATGGCTGTAGATATGCAGCTTTATTTCTTGGTTTTCTATTTCATTCCATTGGTCTATGTGTCTGTTTTTGTACCAATACCATGCTGCTATAGTTACTGTAGTCTTGTACTATAGTTTGAAGTTATGTAATGTGATGCCTCCAGCTTTTCTTTGTTGTTGTTGTTGTTGTTTGCTTAGCATTACTTTGGCTATTCAGGCTCTTTTTTGGTTTCATATGAATTTTAGAATAGGTTTCTTCTAATTCTGTGAAAAATGATGTTGATAGTTTGATAGGGATAGCAATGAATCTGTAGATTGCTTTGGGCAATATGGCCATTTTAACCATATTGATACTTCCAATCCATCTGAATGGAATGTTTTTCCATTTGTTTGTATCATCTATGATTTTCTGCAGCAGTGTCTCCTTATAGAGATCTTTCACCTTGTAGAGATTTTTCACCTCCTTGGTTAGATGTATTTCTAGATATTCTGGTTTTATTGTGTGTGGGTATTTTAAATTAGATTGTGTTCTTAATTTGGCTCTCTGCTTGAATGCTATATGTGTAGAGAAATTTTGCTGATTTTTAGACATCGATTTTGTGTCTTGAAACTTTATTGAAATCATCTATCCGTTCTAGGAGCCTTTCAGCAGAGTCGTTAGGATTTTCTAGGTATAGAATCAATCAGTGAAGAGAGATCATTTGACTTCTTCTTTTTCTGTTTTGATGCCTATTGCTATTGCTAAGACTTCCAGTGCTATGCTAAATAGGAGTGGTGAGAGTAAGCATCCTTGTCTTTTCCTTGTTCTTAAGGGGAATGCTTCCAGGTTTTGTCCATTCAGTATGATGTTTGTGAGTTTGTAATATATGACTCATTATTTTGACAAATGTTCCTTCAATGCCTAGTTTGTTGAGGGCTTTAATCACGATAACCCCATTAAAGAGTGGAGAAGGATATAAACAGGTACCTCTCAAAAGAAGACATACAGGAGGCCAACAAACATTGAAAAAATGCTCTATATCACTAATCATCATGAACATGAAAATCAAAACCACAATGAGCTACCATCTCACACCAGTCAGGGTGGCTATTATTAAAAAGTCAGAAATAACAGATGCCAGAGAGGCTGTGGAGAAAAGAGAAAGCTCATGCACTCTTAGAAGCAGTATAAATTAGTTCAGCCACTGTGGAAAGAAGTTTAGAGATTTCCCAAATAAAACAGAATTACCATTTGACCTGCAATCCCAATTACTGGGTAAATATCCAAAGGAAAATGAATCATTCTATCAAAAAGACAATGTATGTTTGAAATATTTTGAGCTCCTTTACTAACTCACTCATATGTTCATTGCAGAATTATTCACAATAGTGAAGACATAAATTCAACCTAAGTGCCCATTAATGCTAAGTTGGATAAAGAAAATGCGGTATTTATACACCATGGAATACTACAAAGCCATAAAAAATAATGAAATCATGTCCATTTCAGCAAAACTGATGTAGGTAGAGGTCATTATCCTAAGTGAATTAGGGCAGAAACAGCAAACCAAATTCTGCATGTTCTTACTTGTAAGTGAGAGCTAAATATTGGGTACACACAGACATAAAGTTGGCAATAATAGAGACTGGAGACTCCTGGAAGAGGACGAGACAGAGGGGGTCAGGGGTTGACAAACTACTTATTGGATACTATGCTCACTACCTGGCTAATGGGATAATTTATACCCCAAACTTCAGCATCACACAATAAGGCCATATAACAAACTTGCACATGTACCCCTAATATCAAATATAAAAGTCTAAGTTATTAAAAAAATCAACAACAGCATTCTTGATATGCTTGATAAAAGCCCACTATCATTTTTAACACTGAACCTCCTTTTCATTAACCTTTTTCCAGCAAGTTTCAATTCCTTTCAAATATTTAATTGACACATCTCAGAATAAATAATACAGTCTCATAAAACGATTTAAAAAGTGCTATTTTCTTTCATCACCTGCATACTTTTTCAGAGGAGTGAGAGAACTCACATGGGTCTGTAAAACTCATGTGCTTATTTATAAAACCCAGTTTGTCTCTAAATAAACTGATGCTACTAGTGCCGTATTTACAATACATGTTTTATAAATAATCGAAGTTTAATATGTTTTACCTAAGCAATTAAATGATTATTAGGGGAGACATGTTCATAATGATTTTTCTGGTTTTCTTTCAAGGATCCTCTGTTTCACCTGGAATCACCCAGATCTGAGAGAGGAAGGGGCAGATGTCCTTTTGACCCCAGCTCCTCCTTCATCTCCACTTTAATTGGTAATTATCATTGCCACAGACATCAGGTGGTAGTCATAATGATTCTAAAACGTATTTTTCAACTTCAGTTACATTCTTTCAGCATTTCTTTATATACTATGCCTTGTCATATCTATTTTCTGGTGCTCGAAGCAATGATATTAAATTTCAAGCCATATTAACCTGAGCAATTTGACTCTAAAATAAGTGCAGATGCTATAAAGTATGTGTATCTCACTCTGAGAAAACAAATTGTCCTTTAATATCTCATATATTTGCTGTCATTCAATGCTTATAAAATGCAATTATATGAAGACTTTATAAAAATTTTGCCAGAGAAAATGAAACTATTTTAATATATGTTAATTCTTCATGTTTCAATTATTTTGTGACTTTAGAGAACTTTTAATATTCTTTATGGTATCTTTCTCTGTTATTAGTAGAATTCAGCAAAAAGTCAACTCTTTTGAGAACTTAAATATATTTATCTAAATTTCTGTTAATCCAGCACGCAAACTATAGAAGTTGACTCACTCAAACTATCACTAAATGTACATGTTGAAATAATGGCATGAGTTGATAATGTTGGATCTGGAGTTCAATTCGATTCAATTTAATTAGACAAAGTGCCAAACAATCTCACTTAAGACACAACTGAGTAATACTTTCCTACTATTTGGGGTTAAGAATTGCAAACTTGGCAAACTATTTCAGCACTGTGACAATAAAAACTGATGAATGAGCTCCTAAGCATGCAATTAAAAAGAGCAGTCCCCAACACTAATATAGGTGCTAATGGTAATGATTTTCTTCCCTCAGTGTTGAGAGGTTCTGATGCGCATATGGTGTAGATGTACAAGGTTCTATTATTACATTTATAATGTTTACAGTTATATGCTAATATTAGGTCATCTTCTTTGCAGAAAATTAGAAAGGGCAAAATAAGATGCAGAGACTTCACATTCTAAATAAACCATTAAAACTTAAAACTCTCTCCTGATGATTAAACCATGTTATACTTGATTTAGAGTTGATATAGATGCTACTGTGCATCCTTGAGAATCTAAGTTCCCTGAACATATTCGAGATAGTTTATTTTGATGGGACTTGCATTCTACTCCCTGCACTCCCCTATCCCACATCTGGTTCTCAGGTGTAGAAAAGTAAAGCTTTTCAAACCCTATGTATTATAGAGCAAACACCTCATGTTAACTCTAATTAATGGGAAAAGTTTGACTTACTTCAGCTTCAAAATTTGACAAGGCTATAAAATGAGAATGATATAGTAATTAAGTTCTTCAGGGGCTTGAATAAAGAGGTACAATATTTGAGAAAAATAAATATTAAAGAAAAATATTACTTGAAATATTTTTAGTTTCTCTGCCAATTCTCTCTCTCTCTTTCTCTCTCTGTCTTTCTCTCTCTCTCTCTCGGTGTGTGTGTGTGTATAAACAGAGTATTTAAAAAAGGAAGACTTTAAATATGGGAAAAGGGTTGCCTAAGTCAGGTTAGACTTAGTAAAAGTCAAAACCTTAGAAATAACACTTTTGGGGGATGTCAGGTCCATAAATGCAAGAAATTCCAATGCATTGACAAAATATACGTTAAAATTTATATATCTGATAGGCTCATACCATCTTTTTCTAAAGTTGTTAGTGAATTTTCTTCATAAAGATTGTACTAGGTTTGAAAAAAAAGAGACTTTATTATCTTTCTTGTGCCATATAGTATCTTGCAAAGACTAAGTCTCCTGTAAATACTAAATGTAATTCTCACTAAGGTTCCTAAACAAATGAAAAATTAATTTTGGAATATTGCTTCTAAGAATCACAAAAAGGGAATAGGAAATTAAAAATTACACAGCATATACTGCTTCTGTAGTGAAATCCTGAGAATATTAGAAGACAATTTTTTTTAACATTTCATTTAAAGAGTTAATAATAATTTCTATGACCACCTTGCCGCTCACTACTCAGTCTCCCTAGGAGTTTGTTTCTGCACGAAGTCAAGAATTTAAAAGTGAAATTTCTAAGAGGGGAAATATTACTGGAGGGACATTTCCAAGTGACTTTCATTGAACTTCCAAATCAAATTACACTATGCTGAAATCTGAAGTGCTTGCCATCTGGGTGGCTGTTTCGCTTACTCAGAAGAGAAATCAAATCAAAAGAGCCCTCCAAGCTAAACACAAAAGTTATAGAATAATCCCTCCAAAGAGAAGAAATAAAAATATAATTCTTCACATTTATCCACTCACTTTCATCCCAAAGTACCTTGGAGAGATCATTCACTCACTGTGGAAATGCAGCAGCCACTGGATGGAAACCTGATAACCTATGTGAGCCAGAAACTCTTTAAAAGAGAGGAAGTGAAAATAATTCACCCAATTGCAAAAGCAGCAGGAGTGTGGGCTGGAAAAATGGAGCTACCTGAGTTGGAATTTGGCAAGCTAGGTACAGCTTACTCTGACTGTGAAAGAATGTATTAATGTGGTATTTTGTGACCACACATGTTCTCTGCTGATGGGTTAAGACAAGCCTCCAGCAAAAAGATGACTATCATTAGATTATTGCTACTTCTTGGTTTCATGGTTAATTATATGTCACACAATGTTCAATGTTTGTTCACATGAAGACAAATTTAATGATAAAACTCTGGTAGTATATTCATAAAGCTACTTGACCTAAAAAAAAATGGTGCTTGCAAATTAGAGAAAGTTCTATGTAATTTCCTAATTTTAGATACAAGTTTTATTCAGTTAACTTGAATTTAGCTGACTTAAGATCATATGAAGAAGAGGTTAATAAAAAATTGAATAAATATTAAAGCTTATTTGATGAAAAACGAGCTATAAAGCACATTTTTATTCTATTTATAATCTAACTTAGAAATGAAAGTTTGATAGCTTGCAATAATTCTATGTGACAAAGGATTTAAGGAGTAGAAACAAGCTTCTTACTGAACTATGTCGTATATGTTCAGAAACTAATCCAAATGAAATCATATATTAAATAGGCTTGCTCTTCCAATGTCTCTTTGTACTAACACAATTTATCTTGGTAGCATATCAGCTCATATCTCAGGTGCCATATTTCTGCATGTTTAGCCAAGTTTTCATCCAGTGTGATTACTCCTACTGTATTTGAAGTGGTTTTAAGTAACTGTCTGAAGAAGACAAGGCATTACAACTTGATTTTAAAAGCAGCTTGTTGAAACAATAAATTTTTCAGTATAATGAATTGCTGCATTGCTTATCCATGCCTTTCAAATCATCCAAATATACTTAGTAATTATCTTGCTACTAACTTATTAAGTTTGGTAATTAGCCAAATAAAAATCCAGGAAATAGTGTTCTGTATGTCATATGTCATTTTGGCTAAGAAGCAAATATTTTTGCTGATTCTTTTTATTAGTTATATTTGATATAATATTGCAATATTCTAATTAAGTTGATAATATCTTCAGTAACGTTACAATCCCCCACAGTTTCTCCTTTTAATTTTATTGCCATTTTGTTTTTAAATTTTATTCTGACCCATAGTTGTATTAGCACTTCCAGGTATAATTTAATCCTACCATTCCTGAAATGCCTAAGGTATGATAAGACACATGTTGCTAGTGTTTGAGGAAAAAAAAATCCTGATTTGTCATGTGCCTTTTGACACTTTGCTTTGAAAGTATTAACTTTGTTGCTGGGGTATTTTTAGGGATGCTTTTCAAAGTAAATGCACACTAAATTTTATTTTAACAAGTAATTGCTAGTAAGACATTTTATAGTCCATGAATTTTTTTCTACACTTTTTTCTTATTACTTTTTTCAGCAAATAAAACTACAAAGTTTCCAGCTGCTGAAATCCTCTTCCTGACTGAACTTTTATCCATAATAATAATACCTTTGTGAATATAGATCCTCATTATGAATTTTGTAAATTAAAAGTCAATGTCAGGAGTGGGAGTTGGAATGCATGCAGAGACCATTTAAGTTATTGTTTCAAGTTGTTAATAACATTAAAACATTTTAAATAAATAATTGTTTATTTTTAATTAACTATATTTACATTCAGGGAATAAACTGGCAAAAAGTAAGGTCGTTTGTTAGAAAAATAAATGAAAAAATCATAAATGAAGTTAGAATATTTGTCTTTATGATAAGTTCTACAAACATAATAAGTAAATGTTCTGCTTCATGTTTTGAATTCACCTCAACTATATAGAAACACAGACTTCAGGTTATTCCCTTACCACTTTCCTGTCCCTAAAGAATATCTATAATTTCTTATCCAAGGCTGCTGTGCTCTCTCTCACACTTGGCAGAATGCCCATGATCCACATGCTTATTGTAGCTTCTGACCATGACTGCTAGTCTCTAAGGATCTATCTGAATACTTTACTTATGGTTCCTTCACAACGAAAAGAGGTAAAGGAAGAAGAAAAAAGCCCCACTCTTCAATTCCCCACTTACATTCTCTCCTTTGAGAATCTGGTTTAACCATCATGGTATCAATATCATCGGTTTGCCAAAAAGAAAACTCAAGAGTATAGCCATGGGTGCTGGCACACACAAATAAACAGATTCATAAGATGTTTTTATTGTTCCTTCATGCCTCAAAACCACCTTCTTAACATTGAGAGCTAGTGCTAATCATCTGCCCAAACCAAAACAAACCGAAAGCCCAAACAACAGCTAAATGCCTAATAAAATCACACATTTAGAATCACACATTCATCCTGGTTTCTTTCAGCATCCTAAGCAGAACATGAGTATGAACTGGGATGTTGAAATATGTGGATCATTTTCATCCGTCCTCATCCTCCCAAATGCATTTTGTTTCTCCTCATAGCTATGCATGTCATAGTGATTCTGCAAAACAATCCATCCATAATAGAATAATTTTCTAACAAAATTATAAAATTCAGTTATAAAGTGAGACAGCTAAATCAGTCTTTAGCTATATGCTGCTCCATGAGGCAAATGTGTTTCATATTATTTAGATTTGCAAAACATACATTTATAACATAAACAGAACAAATGCTTGAGTAAAACTTAACAAGATAAGAAGGTCATGAAACACTACTGTGAAGTTTTCTTGTTATACAATTAAAATCCAACATGGTAAATAAAAACTCAGATAATATATAGTCCATGAACAAAACTCTTGATACATTCCATAAAATATTAAGGCAATGCAATGCATTTAATTACAACTTCAACTAGAGTTTACACTGTAAAAAAAGGAATTACAGAGAAAAGTATTTTAATTACACATTTTGGAATCATTGTAAAGAATTTGTTTTTATCTATTTCAAAGAGTCAAATGACTGTCTTATTTTCTTTCACATAAGCAACTTAGTGTTGACACAGTCTTTTAATCACAATATAATGTCCTTTGGGCTGAAATTCTTGGGGACAAATTTTTGAAAACAAAATAGAGTTCCTGTTTTAATCTATTAAAATTAATAAATAACATAAGGCCCTTAAGGAACAAAAATTCAAATTTGTTATCCATGTAAATTCTCAATAGCCTTTTCTTTCATTTGGTATTTTCTCTCTGAAACAGTTTTTAAAAGTTAGGATCTTATCCTGAGTGGTTTATTTTTCTCAATTTTAGGCAGGATCTGGCTCAGCTGCCGAGGCTGGAGTGCAGTAGCATAATCATAGTTCACTGCAGCCTCTACCTGCCGGGCTGAAGTGATTCTCCCACCTTAGCCTCCTGAGTAGCTGGGACCACAGGTGTGGGCCCCCATGCCCAGCTACTTTATTATTTATTATTATTATTGTTATTATTATTATTTTTTTTTTCTTGGTAGAGACGGGGGTATCTTTATGTTGCCCAGGCTGATCTTGAACATCTGAACTCAAGTGATCCTCCAGCCTGGGCTGCACAAAATGTTGGGATTACAGGCGAGAGCCACTGCACCTGGCCCTGATTGTAGACATTTCACAGCCTTTCATAACCTTTTTGAAATCCTGAAAGGAACTTCTGATATATTTATTAACTCGTTAAGCCATTCGTTGATTCAACAGTATTTATTGAGCATTTTATGTATTTCAGACATTAATGAGGCATCATTTCAAACACATAAGGAGTCAATCAAAATATAGTCGGATGAGTAGCAGGATAGAAATAGGTACTGGAGCTACAGTGGCACTAGGAACCACTACACTGACAAAAGTTTGGCCAGACAAGGCGTCATGGAAAAAGTGGACAATAACGAGGCAAAAGGAAGGTGAGGTAGGAAGAGAGGCATGGAGTTCTAGGCCAAAGAGCAGAGAGAATATAAAAGCTTGGCAGGTTCTGAGAATTACATGGAGGTCTCTTTGATTCTACAGATAACTGAGACCTTAAGATTTTGAACAGTTTGTGGTGGTCAAATAGCAAATTTCGAGCTGGGGACCTAGCTTGCCAGATTTCCACTGCAGACCTAATTCTACTATTCTTTCCTCTCTACATAGAGACTATTGTTGAGTGTGACAAGAAGTTAAACTCACCCATCTCCATAGACATACAAAAGTAAATCCTCAAATAGTTCTTCTGTTATAATTGAAGCCCTAAAACATATTTTAGTATTTTCATAAAATGTTTTTCTCTTTTAATCCATGAAAATATGATGTATCTAGATGTTATTTTTGCATTCTGTAAAAGATCAATGTATTGATTCACAAATTTTCTGACACCAAATAATTAAAATAAATTTAATTAGAGACTATGTATTTACTACAAATTGTAATAAAATTATAACAATGCTGAGTATTTTTGCTTATTTAATTACTATTAGGTATTACTTTACCTAAGGCTTTATTAATATTATTATTTTTCACTAATATGTTGTCTTTTCTAATTTTCTTAGGAAAGTATTTTGCCAAACATACAGTTTTTAAGCACCTATATAGTGTCTTTGAAATTTAAATCATGCAGTTCATATTGTGTTATGGGAATTGCTCACAATTTTCTCTGTCCTGAGTGCAAAATGGGAAGCTGGGTAACATTGGGAATATATTATTTTTTCTCTTGTGCAGATAATCGTCCCTGGATATGGTATTATCTAGTATCATAGGGCTGCCATCTAGTGGCTCCAAGGAGTATTTGTTTGTTAATTTTATAGTATTGATTAAAACGATAATTTTGAAACAATGTTCCAAATTAGGATAAATCCATTAAAATCAATGTGTACTAATATAAATTTATTTTCCCATAACAATATTTTCAGTTATCAGTGTCTAAAGTACTTTAAAATATAAAATCAAATATTAAAAATTTAAAGAATAGAAAACTCATGATTTTAAAGAAAGCTAATCTTCATTCCCACTATACATTAAAGAGTCAGCCCAGCCCACATTAGCAAAATAGATTATATTTACAACCATTTCACAAGATAGCCTTTATATTTGGTGTGGGAAACATAATTCAATTATAATAATTACAAACAAAAATATTTCAGAGAAATCCTCACTCACGTGTTAATAGTCAATTTTTTAAAGGGCAACTTGGTTGTTTATGCCATAGATGATTCCAAAGTCCTTTTAATGACTCTCTTTTATCGATGTTCAAATAATGCAGACTGAATTCCAGGTAACAGGTCATATTCCTAACCACTGAATGCATTTGATCTCAAAATACTGCTTCTTCAAACAGACATAAAATTTCTGGGGAAGACAGCACTAATTAATCGACTTTGATAAAAATTATGTTATTCGGTTAATCTTTTCCCTTTCTATTACCAAATAACATGATATGCTTAAGTAAGAATTCTGACCTAACTTTTCTCTACCAAATTATATGTTGTTAAGTCCAGATTTAAATCATCATTTCGCTTTCGTTATTTTCCTTGCATCATACCTCTCACTTAGCGTAAGTTGCGTATACTAGAAGAACTCAATAAATATCTCTTTTTAAAAACTGTTATCTTGAAAATTTTCAAATACAAAGAAAAGTTGAAGTAAAAGTAACACCTGTATACCATTTACCTCGAGTCACCAATTGTTAACACTCTGACACATTTACTTTTTCCTCTCTCGCATATAGAACATATCATTTAAAAATGAATTATTTCTTGGAAACCATAGATTTTATTTGTTTGTATCTCATACAGTGTTTTAAGAATCCATAGAGGATTTTGTGAACAGAGAAAAGCTAATTAGAATTATTTATCTTTATAAAATGAGAAAGACTATTATAGTAGTAATTCTAAAGCTTATTTTTTCATCTTTGAGTTTAATTTATATCTTATTATTCTAAATTTGGTATAACAAAAGCAATCATCTTTACTTTAAAAAATTAATAGTTAATGCAAGTTGAAAATAACTTTCCTTTTAATTTATTGTATATATAATTTAATTGATCATTTTCCCAAATGTTAAACTATACAAATATGCTCATACTTCTGAAGTTTTCCAAAGGGTTTTTGTTTGTTTGTCTTGTTTTGCTTTGTTTTGTTTTGTTTTTTTTTTTTTGAGACAGAGTCTTGCTCTGTCACCCAGGCTGGAGTGCAGTGATGCAATCTCGGCTCACTGCAAGCTCCGCCTCCTGGATTCACACCATTCTCCTGCCTCAGCCTCCCCAGTAGCTGGGACTACAGGTGCCCGCCACCACGCCTAGCTAATTTTTTGTATTATTAGTAGAGATGGGGTTTCACCGGATTAGCCAGGATGGTCTCAATCTCTTGACCTCGTGATCTGCCCGCCTCAGCCTCCCAAAGTTCTGGGATTACAGGCATGAGCCACTGCGCCTGGCCTCCAAAGCTTTAAAGACCTTACCTTGGGAAAAAAATCCTTCATAAATAATGAAACAATTTTTAAAGTTCTAATAAATAAGATTTATAAATAAAGTATTCAAGATCCTTTAAATTCTGTTTATGTATTAGGTCAGATTCTTATACCTGTAATTTTAATAATCCTAATTATAAAATTAATTACATAATTAGATATATTAAGTTGGAAATACAATTAATTTTGGAATCTCTTAACCTTTAAAGCACTTTAAATATCATATGTATGCATAGATACACATTGCAAACTTAAAAAAAGCATTAGTACTATGTAATATAATAACCATATATGTTTTAGAACTAGACTAATATTATATGCCACTCATTAAGAAAACAGTTTTACCACTCTGCTTTAAGGTTGCTGTTTCCAGAAATCTACTGTTATCATTTGTTTCTTGGCCAGAAATTTTTGCCCCAGACAGGACAACTGAGTCTGGGAAAATAAATGAAGCAAAGTTATTTACCAAAAACTCATATAGGTCTTACTATTTACCAGCTATTCTTACAAGTGCTTTACTCTTAACTACCTTACTGAATGCAATTACTTTTCTAATTTGTAAATGAGGAAACTGAGGCACAGGAAACTTAGTAACTTGCCCAAATTCACACCTAACAAGTGATAGACTCTGGACTCAAACCCTGGGACTCTTACTGTACCATCCATGCTCCTAACACCAATAGTATTAATGTCATAAAGTACATGTTATAGATACACATATTAAATAGGGACGTATTTAATATAATTGTGACTTATACCTCGTCTTCAAATTCAGAAACAAACACTGACTTCTTTTTTACTGATGCTCCCACGTAGGTAGTGAATTGTTTGCTGGACTCTACAGTGACTACTGGAGCAGAGACGCTGCAATCTTCCGCAGCATGGGGCGACTGGCCCATATCCGCACTGAGCATGACGACGAGCGTCTGTTGAAAGGTAAGGATGAGGGGAAGAGTGTGTGAATTAGGATTGAAACCAACTCTAAAACTTAAGGAAAATATTGCCATTTTGATAATAATAAGAATATAAATACAATTCCTTTACAAATTTCAGTATGTTTTACTAACAACGTTCTTGAATTAAAATATTTTATGTGATATATGTATATCATTTTCTATCAAAATTGATTGACTTAATTATAAAATCAGTATACCTTTTGAGCAATGCTTAGAAATCAGTATTTAAATAAGGAAAACAAAGCAAATGTATGAAAACTGAAAAGTCCATCATCCAGTAAGCTGTTTTGTCTACTTTTATCAATTGATAGAATTTTTGATTAATTGATTGCCCTGCTTTGCTTGTTTTAATAGGATTGCATTACACTTTAGAGACAAAACTCTAGGAAAGTCACTAGACATTCATTGATACAGAATTCTTTGTAAGAAGTACGTTTTATATTTTGGCACACTGGTATATGGAGGTGCTATAATATTGTTTTATGGTGAGCATTTTAATTACTTTCCACACTTTTATTAAGCTGTAAAATGCACAGTGGTTATTGATTTACCATTCATATATTTGACATATCAAAGAACATGTATTCAAATCTCTTGGACTACAATCTCAAAAACGTAAAATAAATTTTCTACTTTGAATCTAAAATGATCTATGTGCTATACTGGTAGATAATTTATGAATTAAAAATAAATGATGATGTATTTATTTACTTATATGTTAGTTATACTTACATTTAGTTTTTATCTACAATGGAAGGAAATTTATAGAGATTATCTTCATCATGCTCCTAATCTGTTCTTTCCTGTATGCATTTTAATTTCGCATTGCCTGTTGTTTGAAATTCTTCTTCTCTCCTCGATTCTTTTATTTTCCAATTAAATATTCTTGTAATATTTCTAAAAGGGCTGTTAATATGCAAATAAAGTGGAGATGTCTACAGCGTTTTCCATGTTTGGTAAAAAATTCAGGAAAAATATTTCTTTATGAAATGGTGAAAGTTAAACATAGGGATTCAGATGATATGTAATTTATTGGAATAACTTGTTAGCATTTTGTTATCTTTTTCACTTTTTCTCCTATTTTTTGCTCCTATAGAACCAAAATTTGTAGGTTCATACATGATTCCTGACAATGAAGACAGAGATGACAACAAAGTATATTTCTTTTTTACTGAGAAGGCACTGGAGGCAGAAAACAATGCCCACGCAATTTACACCAGGGTCGGGCGACTCTGTGTGGTGAGGCTTTCTCTCTCATTATGCTTGCTTATCTCACAATTTGTGGTCAGGCCTTTATTAAGTTTATAATAAGTTTCTACTTTTAAATATTTTCTAATATTCTTTAGACTGCCTACAATTGATATTTACTATACCAACCTCTACATTTCTTATCTAGTGAAAGGTGTATCTTAAAAGGACCTTGTATTTTGTATGATTTTCCCCATTTTTGAAGCCATACCAAGAAGAAATAGTCTATAATTAGACTGTCCTTCTTCCCGTGCAGAAATTTAAGCTTGATTTTTCTTAATGAATTTAATCAAAACCTTTTTTATTCCTTTAGTACACAGTACAAATAATATACATAGCTATGTTTGAACAATTCGATTGGTTAAAGTTATTTTTTTTAAAAAGCCGTCTGTAATTTACTGAATATTTAGAGAGGTTGTTTGGGAACATTTAAAATCAACAGGAGTAGCAACATAATCTAAGAATCTAATAAAATTACAAATGTAAAGTTACCTTAGCATTTAAGAAGATGTTCGAAAATAAACTTACATATAAATATGTGTGTATATGTATATTGTGTGTGTGGTGTGTGTATATATTTATATACATATATAGTATGGGCATTATGTGTGTGTGTGTGTGTATTTCAAGCTTTCTTGAAAAGCCTTTTTCCTTTGTTAAAGGAAGAAAAGAAATGGATGTTTCTATATTCCTGAGAGAAGCAAATTATTTATGAACAAAGTAATAATCATGATTACTGTATCTCTCCACTATTCTATTTAGGAGAGATTGCTGTATTAATATTGTTTAACATCTGCAAAATATATTTAATGTATCCGGGCAAAAGTGCGTCGACAAGGCCGAATTAAGAAACCAAAAAAAAAAAAAAAAACCCTACATTATGGGGAATTGCACCGATGACATTACTTGAGAATTATGCCAAATTTTCCTAGTTAAATAAAAAAGTCATAACTCTTGGCAACTGCATGTTTAATAGTATAAAATCTGTGGTTGGTCAGAGTTCTTCAGGCAACTATTTACCTCCTTTTTGGTTTTCACAGAATGATGTAGGAGGGCAGAGAATACTGGTGAATAAGTGGAGCACTTTCCTAAAAGCGAGACTCGTTTGCTCAGTACCGGGAATGAATGGGATTGACACACATTTTGATGAATTAGGTAAATGTTTTTAGGTGAATTAAATTTGCTGTTTTATGTATATGCTTCTTTATAACTTTATCCCTAGGACACATAGAAAACTTGTTTTCTTTGTATTTGACCTCTATCTAACACAGAGCAAGTTTCTGTTCTTTTCATTTTGGCCAGGCACAAATGCTGGGGGAAAAGGGATTGCAAGAACACAAAGAGGCTCATCTTGTTAGCTTATTCCATGTCTGGTTCCTTCCTGTTGTTCAGCTCAAGGTCACCCAGAACAACTGAATGATTAGCTCTGTTATGATTGATCTGGTTATATAATTGTATATGAAAATATACATCTTAAAATCTATATTGGGTTCTAAACAAATTTATGTGAATACATTTTCTTTGCATGCAAAGAGAGCTAAAAATACTAAGCGATGGAATGGTCTTTAATTTTTCAGAGGACGTTTTTTTGCTGCCTACCAGAGATCATAAGAATCCAGTGATATTTGGACTCTTTAACACTACCAGGTGAGAAATTTATACAGTCAATAAAAACAATATAAAACAAGAGATGCCTCACTGGACTCTCCTTTCACGGTGTATGTAACTTGTAAGACTACTGACCCAGTTGCTGTTCTCATTTCCTACACTTTATAATCACCAATTGATCTTTACTCTCCAATGTTTGCAAACGTACTTTCATTTTCAAAAGCTCAATCTCAATCCAAATCTTGTTTCTGTTTATAGTACCCAGAATCTTCCTGTGCTAATCTCTTCACTCTCTAATCTATAACACAGTGATATTTTTTTTTTCACGTACAGTTTGTAAGATATCAGTCCTTACAACGTGTTATTATATGTTGTAAAGTCTAGGACAATTCCTTTATTCATCATACAGAATTTTCCAAGTCAGGCTTTCAAGGTTCTATATCAACTGATACTCACTCACCATTGTATGTTTTCCCTCTGAGTTCACTAATGGTCTGATGTTGAGAAGATAATGCCTTGACAGATGCGAGGCAGTGTCTACTTTGCTAGTTCCCATTACTGTATTTTTATTTATTCACTTATCTTGCTTGAAATAACTTTCTCCTCCAACACTGATTTAAATCAGTTCTCCAATACTTACCAATTGCCATAGCCAAGAAAAATTCCTCAATTTCTTAATCACAGAGCACTCTTCTCTCTCTTTTATTCTGATTTTCCTGCTCTTATGTTGATTCGTAGTGAACACATGTTGATCATTGGCTCTCTGTCTTTTAAATTTGCTGCTCAAGTTTAAGATGTGTAATCTATTGTTTTCCCCTTTATGTTTTTGTATTTTTTTACCCATGGTATAGTGCTGTAAAAATGGATAAAATATTATTTCATGTATTTTTACAGACAAATAAAAATATTAGAATCAGTTTTTGTTAAAAGGTTATATACACAATTTCCTGAGTCTCTTTCTAGGTAAGGCATAGTGCAGGTAAAATGATTAGGATAAAAAATAAAGAAGAATATACCTCAATTCTCTTGACAGGGCTAGAATAATATTACTGAATTCCTCTTTTACATCATATAAGCCATAAACCATCACATAATTATGTATACTGTGCTTATGTGGGAGTCTTTCCACACAGCTTTAGTTTGTTATTTTTCAGCAGGTGGTTTCTAATATCACTTAGAAAAATAATACATCTCTGTAGACAAGAATCCTGCTGTTGCAAAGAGACTTTTTCTTCAACAGAGAAACATGGAAACAATTTGTCTGTCAATTATTTCTTGATGCAAAGAAAAACAGTTAATGTAGATTGGTAGTTATCACAGTGCATGGAGAGTACTTAACATTTTAACTTCATCTCCTCCCTTATACTGTGAATAATTCATACATTGCATGATAATTCAGTGAATTTACATGATAAATTTAAGCTATGGAATAATCAGTTTAGTTTTTCTATGGGTTAATATGATCAGATTATAAGCTATTTTCCTAAATGATAGCATAATGGATCTTTCTGAGCAATCAAACATAAGACATGATTTTCTTCTATAATTTCTCTTTTGACTGTTCAATTTATATAAATCTGAGAAGAAAAGTTTCCCAGCTGTTACCTGACATAAGGATTGATATTTGTAGAATGATGATCAAAGGTATGCTACCACTTTAGTTAGGAGACTATCTCAAGTGTTCCCTGAATCCTAGGCATTTCCAATTGCTTCAAGGTGTGTTATAAAATGTGTAAATTGGAGGCGTAGCACAGTAACATAACTGCTGTTTTACAGGTGTCTCAGTATGTAGGAAACTTTATTTATATAGAACTTTGAATTTTGCAAAATACTTTCACAAACATCAACAATTTGGATTCTTACAATACAGAGATTCTGATAATGTTAAAATTCATTCATTTCATGCTAAATTAAGGAATATGGCAAGATTGTTTAAAAAATAATTTTTAAAGATGTCCTTTTGTAGAATCTGATTACAAATGTTTTCAGTAAAAGTTGCCATAGTTAGTCAACTACTGCCTTTATACAGTCAAGTAGAAATTTTAGTCAAGAAAATTATTTTGCTTGCTGCTTGTTCTGGAGATGAGGGATCTAAGTTTTATATGGTTAAAGTAATTTTGTCATGCTTAACATATTCAGTCCAGTCATCTTTTTACTATAGATAGTTTTCAGTGGCTGAAGGAAGGAATATACAAGCATATTAATGTCTACATGAACCCCAGCTAAAAAATGGAAAAAAAGGCCTAAATTTTCATAAGACTTTAAATTGTTCTGGCCAGGCGCGGTGGCTCAAGCCTGTAATCCCAGCACTTTGGGAGGCCAAGACGGGCGGATCACGAGGTCAGGAGATCGAGACTATCCTGGCTAACCCGGTGAAACCCCGTCTCTACTAAAAAATACAAAAAACTAGCCGGGCAAGGTGGCGGGCGCCTGTAATCCCAGCTACTTGGGAGGCTGAGGCAGGAGAATGGCGTAAACGTGGGACATGGAGCTTGCAGTGAGCAGAGATCCGGCCACTGCACTCCAGCCTGAGCCACAGAGTGAGACTCCGTCTCAAAAAAAAAAAAAGACTTTAAATTGTTCTTTAAGTCATATATATTAAGAAACTTAATACATCTTAATAGAATTTGTAGCATTATTAACAGCATAGTGAGTAAGAGAACACTGTCTACTTTGAAAATAGAACAACATAAAAGGAGATAATACCTAAATGAATAATTCAACTTGGGAATAAGCCTTATTAATATGAAGGCCCGATCTTTCTTAATAAAAAAAATAAAAACACAATACAAGGTTTAAAAATAAGTGAAGTGACATTATTTTTGTCATTCTAACAATGTCACCTTCAAACTGTATTAAGTAGGCAATTAAGAAAATGGTAAGTTTCAGAGTTTCAAAATTGGAAATATTGCAATAGTTAACATATCTAGAATATTCTTTGCTTAAAGAAATTGCAACTACTTTACCCAAAAGACTTAACTCTTATCTTTGTAGGCTGGGGTGTTTTGCTAGGTAACCTGCTAGTTAGTTCCAGAAAGTAATTATCTTTTCTGTATTTTTCAGTAATATTTTTCGAGGGCATGCTATATGTGTCTATCATATGTCTAGCATTCGGGCAGCCTTCAACGGACCATATGCACATAAGGAAGGACCTGAATACCACTGGTCAGTCTATGAAGGAAAAGTCCCTTATCCAAGGCCTGGTTCTGTAAGTTTAGTAATATAATAAATAATTCTTATTTTTAAGGACTCTTTTGGTAATATTTTGTTCACTGTTTTATGTGCTTTACAAGACTTTGCAGATAAACAGTTAAGGAATAGTATACCTAAAAGTGTGCCTGGTGAAAAGTATATGTAGCAAAGAAATATCCTTTCAAATTTCAAGTTTTATGCTTGTTATTTAATAAAAAGATGTAATATATAATGGACACAGCAGTTTTATAACATATATATTATTATGGATATTTTGGCTAAGTAACACCAATTAAAATTTTATTTTTTAAAGTACTGGTGAACACATAAACATTCAGTAACATGAACGTCGTATTCCTCTCAGCCTCTTCAGAGGAGTTAGCACCACATATAATTTCCAAGCAGGACAATATCACCAAATTTTTATGTTCTAATATTTAAATCAGCCTCTAATTTCCATAGGCCAAACTGTCTCCTTACTTCTCATTATAGGAAATCTCTAAGAATTTTTTTTCTCTACCTCCTCAGAATACTTAACATCTCATTTAACATCCTTGCTGGCCCCTTAGGAAAGAAATGCCAATACAAAAGTATTGCTAGAGTACAAAAGTTCTACCACTTGTCTCTGAACTATACTATTAAGATTCTTCTTAGCTAGGCATGCAGACTTTTGTGCTTTTAGCACACATGGCTAAAACTGATGATGATAGTGAGGGTGACGATGAGATAATGATTTTGTATCATTCATCCTGTGTTCAACTAGGTTGGAAAAACTTTGGATCATTGCATGTGCTATGTGAGCTATGGAGAGCAAACATTTAACTTGTCACACAAGTCAACATCTATACTTTTACAAGCAGCTGGTGAAATCCCATCACTACGCTGATTCCACAATTACTTGCAAGTCGAGTAGAAACCGTTTTTGTAGAGCAAAAACCCAAAGTGGAAACAAACCTTTACCTCCATTAACAAGTGTTAAGGCTTTACCATTTCAATCACTCTCTCTCTCACTAGCTTAAAATTATTACTTCCAGTAAGACATAAAGTATATTTTATTTCACTCTATTGATTGAAATTACAATTTTAAATGGAGAAAACCTACTCCTGTGGCTTTGCTGGAAATGCTTCTTGAAACCACATGGTCTTAAAGGAGATTTGGAGGAAGTGACTGGTTATGGATCTGCTTCCAAGCTAGTACAAAATGTTTCCAATTATATATCATGAAAGTACACTCAAGTGAAAAATCCATGCCAAATTAGGAAATATGGTCTGATTTTAAAAACCACACCATTATAAATGTCCTCTTTGTGGAATCTGATTACTAAACTACTGTATTTATATTCTAAAGTGGAAAATTTTTATCAAGGTAATCATTGCAATTGCTGCTAGTTCTGGAGGAAAATATGTAAAATGAGGGAGCAGTTACCAACAAGCAAGAATGAACACATTTAAAGGTTTTCCAATGAGTAACTTAAGCTACTGTTGAGTATTTAATTTTATAGTCAGTGGTTTAAAAACTGACGTTATAGCATATATTTCTTGTTTTCCAGTTTATTTTGTCAAATCCATTAAAAATACAAATTCATATAGATTATAGTAAACAGAGTTTTTTGCCATTGACAATTAACAGTGATAACATCTGAATAGGTTTTTATGTTGAACCACTAAAATTCTATAGTCAGTGAGCCAATCAGAACCATCACTCATCATATTATCATAGACTCAATAGTGGTAAAGCTATTTTGTATAGTTGTGATCCTTAGTTAGAGAGAAGTTTCTGCACAGCAAAGAGATTTCTTCTCTTTGTATGAACAATCGATTGTTTCCCTTCAAAATGTAACTTATTGCAAAAAGCAAATTTCAAAAATAGAAAATAATTTATTTATGATGTTAAACATTTGACCATCCCCAAAGTCTTGATATTAACTATATCTCACTTTTCCAGAATTTCTCTAGTTTCTCTGTATTTCTAATGCTGCATGTTTGCAAAAATTTAGTCTTTCCAATTTCCAAGGAAGATTCCATTTCTGTAATGAAAAATGTATAGTTACTCACATGGACATGAAGAGGGGAATAACAGACACTGGGGCCTGCTTGAAGTCAGAGGGGGGGAGGAAGGAGAGGATCAGAAAAAAAGAACTGTTGGGAACTAGGCTTTGTGCCTGGGTGACTAAATAATCTGTACAACAAACCCCTGTGACATGAGTTTACCTATGTAACAAACCTGGACATGTACCGCTGGACCTAAAATAAAAGTTAAAAAAAAAAGAAAAATATATGATTACTATATATTTCTAAATGCACAATTGACTAATTTGACATCTTCAATTTTTCTGATTCTTCTCGTGGTTGATTATAAATTTTCTCTTTAGGTGTACGGCAAAAAGAATTATCTAATCCACTTGTTTTTCAGTGTGCCAGCAAAGTAAATGGAGGGAGATACGGAACCACCAAGGACTATCCCGATGATGCCATCCGATTTGCAAGAAGTCATCCACTAATGTACCAGGCCATAAAACCTGCCCATAAAAAACCAATATTGGTAAAAACAGACGGAAAATATAATCTGAAACAAATAGCAGTGGATCGAGTGGAAGCTGAGGATGGTCAATATGATGTCTTGTTTATTGGGACAGGTAAAGAGATGAGAAAGTACTCCGAGACATCTAAATTGACCTTTAAATTCAATAATTTTAATAGTATTTCTAAAAGCACCCATCAACAAATCTGTCCATCCATTAATCCATTTCACACTCCTAATCCAAAATGAGACAGATTGAAATAGAGACCTCATGTGACTGCAATAGTAAGCGGTTAGGCCAATTGTCTGGGAATATTACCACTTTCATTGTCAGAAGGGTCATGGTTTGACCAACAAAAATGTGGTTTTTTTCAGATGTGAGAAATATTGAAGCTGCCAAAGAGAGGATTTGGGGCTTGCATAGCACATAATTCCTTATACATAATCAATACTTCATGCATATGAATAAATGAATAAGTAAAGAAATGAATAATAGATGTTAATGAACAAAGTTGGTTCCAAATAGAAGTCCTCATAATGGAAGCAGAGTGTCATAGCAAGAATAGTTCTGTCAGGTTCCTGGCTCCATTACTGACTTTGATCAGTGAGTCCTGGAGATTTTGTGAACAACTTGGAACTTGGGACAATAACTTCACCTAAATCTCTAAACACAGCAATTCTTATGAGTCCATGTCAAGATCAACCATTTGTACCAAGCAAGCCAAATGTTACTCATAATATCCTGCATTAATTTTAAAAAAGTATGATAAATATACTAAAAGTGATATTTTCAAATAAATTTGTAATTTCAATCAACCCATACATTAGATCTAACGTGTAGAAGAGAACCTGAAATTTTTCAGCCTCCAGAATAGTATGTAGCAAATTCTTTGAAGTGTTTTAAAATCCTATAGTCATTTCTAAAGTGTTTAAAATGATTCTTTCTTTCTTTCATTGTCTTTCTTTTTATTCAGCATCGTAATTGCTACAGTAGTTGATCATCTTTAGAGAAGTGAGCATTCTAACACACATGACTTAAATTATAGATACATAATTCTGAAGAGATATTGGCACAAGCCTGGATCAGGAAACAGGATATAATATTAATATTAATGTTGGTGCTTGGGCTTCTCCAATAATCCTTTTGTTTTCATTTTTGTTTTGTTTTTTGTGGCTTTTGTTGCTGTTGTTGTTGTTGTTGCTTGTTTGTTTGCTCTTTCTTGAGTCAGAGTCCTGCTTTGTTGCCCAGGCTGGAGTGCAATGGCATGATCTCATCTCACTGCAGCCTCTGCCTCCCAGGCTCAAGAGATTTTCCTGCCTCAGCCTCCTGAGTAGCTGGGATTACAGGCATGTGCCACCATGCCTGCCTAATTTTGTACTTTTAATAGAGACAGGGGTTTCTCCACTTTCGTGAGGCTGGTCTTGAACTCCTGACCTCAGGTGATCCACCTGCCTTGGCCTCCCAAAGTGCTGGGATTACAGGCATGAGCCACCATGCCCGACCATCCTTTTGTTTTTTAAAACAAAGATTTAAGCAAGAAAACATCTTCCATCTTATTCTTAGAAATTAATTTCTGGTACGGGCTGTATTTTGTTCATTCATTTTAGGAAGTTAATGTTAACAGTGTGCTCTGCACTGTGGGTTGAAGATTAACATGTCATCAGATTTCTTCAGCAAACTTGAAATTAATTGGCCATAAATTCACTCATAGTGACTTCCAACAAAATTGTTTAAAGTTGCATAATCAATACTAATATTTGATAAAAGTAATTAAAGTATTAGTTTGGTGTAAAAGTAATTGCGGTCTTTTGCTGTTACTTTAATGGCAAAAACTGCAATAACTTTTGCACCAACCTAATATGTTATTTTTAAATGCCCTGGAAAGCAGAAGTCATATATAACAGTCCAAGAATGTTTTTAGAAATACTTGCTTGTCATATTGATCAAAGTAATTCCAGAAGTATCAAACATATTTGTTCTGCCATACACACCATGTTTAATTCAAAGGTATCATCATATTGAACCACAGATTTTCAGAAAAAAGAACATGTCTGATGAATGTAAAATGGGGACAACATCGAAAAATCCCACAAATAATGGTTACTTTGTCCAATATTTACTAGACACCGGCTTTGATACAATACATATATGGTTCTTATTAGAAAATCACTAATTGCGAATTAATCATTTGAGTCTCATCTTTGTTTTTTGCCTGACATAATTGTCAAGTATTTAATATGTGTGCTTAGTTTTCAAAATGATGACAATTTTTTGTTTCCTTTGGGTAGTGTACAATACAGGTAACTGTTATATGCTTAATTATAATCCAGTTTTATGAACTTATCCATAAAACTTGATAATATTTCAACAAACTGCTGAAATAGTATGATAAATATGCAAAAAGTGATATTTTATTTTTTTCTAAATTATGTCTAGCATTATACTAAATTATTTGTATCAGCAAATTAATGTTTTGTTAAAATGTTTATAGGAAGGAACAAGTTCAGAATCAGGGATCTGATCTGGAATGATCAGGAATGATAAAAATGAGATGGAATTTTAAAATACAAATATAAACTTTAAAAACAAATGATAATTATGGAGAGTAAATGATTGGTGCAAACACTTCTCTCATTGGTGTATACTTGGATTTTTTTCTTGCCAAACCTGTGTGTGATTGCATGTATGTGTATGTTTTACATATATGGTGAGTTTCACAGTGTGTTGCTTGGAATATTCCCTAAGGTATAGTTTTGTACCATGAATGTAGCTTTCAGTAAAAAGAATTTCTTGCATCATGCATCACAGAAAAAGTAGCTAGAATAATTTGGTATCTCTCTTATGTTTTATTAATTCCAAAAGACATTTTGATTTTTGAATCTATGATTGGATTTTTGGATCAAACTATTTGAAAAAAATCATTATTTCCTCTTACTTTTTGGCCAGGCATATAAAATTAATTTTGCTAATTAAAAATATGAGTTTATAAGTAGTCGTATTGTTTTAAACTGACAGTGATAAAAATGTTTCATGCATCTGGATGTCAAATCTTATCTGAATTTATAGTCGCTACTTTTTTTTTTTTTTTTTTAGATGAAGGCTTCTCTGTCTCCCAGGCTGTAGTGCAGTGGCATGATCTTGCTCACTGCAACCTCTGCTTCCCAGGTTCAAGCGATTCTCCTGTCTCAGCCTCCTGAGTAGCTGGGATTACAGGTGCCCACCACCATGCCTGACTAATTTTTTTTTGTATTTTTAGTAGAGACAGGGTTTTGCCATGTTGGCCAGGCTAGTCTCAAACTCCTGACCTCAAGAGATACACCCGTGTCGGCGTCCCACAGTGATTACAGGCATGAGCCACCGCACCTAGCCAGCTACATGGTTTTTAATTATTTGAAAACCAGACTGTGACATAGATTCTAGTTTATTTCTTGTTTTGTTTTCTTACAGATAATGGAATTGTGCTGAAAGTAATCACAATTTACAACCAAGAAATGGAATCAATGGAAGAAGTAATTCTAGAAGAACTTCAGATATTCAAGGTATTTAGAGTAAAAAATATAGACCAAATTTATGCATTATGACTACAAGTGAGATGTAAATAGGAAAGATACTATGTCCATTTTCTTTTTCCTAACAGGTGTGTTGTGGATTCAGAGCTAATATAAGTGAAGAATTATTTCAAATTCTAGTGCATATATTGGATTGTTACAGACTTTTCAACTGAGAGATCAATATTTACCTAGCATGGAAAGAATTTCAGTGAATAAACTGTGACTATAAAGAAATAACATTTATGCTACATATAATTTTCAGAGCCAGTATTACAGTCACATCTTATAGAAATGTACAATCAATACTGACAAAAAATAATAATACATTTTCATATTGTGAACACTGTGGCAAGATAAGCATACTGCTTTTTATTAAGTGCATTAATTATACAAAGAATTTACTATAAAAGAACAATAGAAAATGATAAAAAATGACACGAAAAAATAATTACATATGCAGATACACTAACATACACAGGTGCATGTGTGTATATATATATGTGTGTATGTGTGTATACACATATATATGTGTACGTGTGTATATGTAAACAAATATGCACTTATACACACACACACACACACACACACACACACACCAAGTCGCATCATTTGCAGCAGTTTTGGTCTTTAAAGTTGTTATAACACTGAACTAGCGAATACTAACCACTGCTCCCAAGGGAAATAAGGGGTTCTGTTCCAGCAAATTTCTAATTGTAACATAATTATCAACAAATCAATACATAACCTTCTTTTATGTGTGTTTGTGTTTAAAGACACCTTATTTAATATATATTGCTGATGGACTAACATTGAACTCACAGCCAACAGCACTATAATCCATGCCTGAATGAAGCTTATGTAAGGAAAGAGTTTTCAACGTTAAGGCACAGCACAGCTTTTTTGAGCTTAGAAATATTAAACAGCACTTCAGCACTATGTTTGGGGACCATTTTAAAAAACAAAACACCAACGAAAAGCACAGAGATGTGAAAACTTTGGCATTACATACTCCATGAAAAAGATACTTATTTACACCATGAAAGTTGAAACAAGAATGCAAGAGTGACAGCTTGTTTCATCTCAGCTGGGAATGTGCATGTCCTGTGACTCAAATTTTTTGCTGCTCTGAGCATGCATGTGTCCATGAGTGAAAAACACAGGATGTCTTGATATTGGGGTTACAATTAATTTTAGTAAGTAGGCTAATTTGCAAATACAGAATCTGTGAATAACAAGGATTGGCTATATATTTTTATAATGGGTAGATGTGAAAGATTTTATAAATGAAAAGCAGTACATTTTGCCTTTGCTGTACTAGAACACGGATGCCCTAGAGCCACACCCAAAGCTAACCACCATCCTGTATCAACCAGCGCAGCTATGCTTTTGTTTATTTAGCACTCTGGGACTCCACATAAGATTTCATTTCGTGTTATAAAATGCAATATGTTTAATATTCACTCACCACAGTGTTTTGTTCATGTAAACTCTTAAGAAACGTTGCCTGAATGAATACTTGAATGAATGTATGAAAGCATAAAGATTCTGTAGTTTAAAATTTTAAAAAAATTAAAAAAACACTGACATAGAGGATCAAATGTTCCCTTTTAACAAGCAGCTCTTCAAAGCGTAATCATCCCCAGAGTGGATTTCACCTGCCCTGTGGTTTTCCAGTTGCACAGCTGATCTGAGTTTATTGTGTTCCTTAGGGATGCACTACCCTTAACACTCCTAAAACAACATATTGGTTCTCAAAGCTGTGGTATAAATTGTCCTTCCTCTGGTGCAGTTCTAAGAAAATCAGGTTATTCATCTTGTTCAAAGAATCCTGGGTTAATTGTGATTCACCATGATCACTCCAACAGAAAAATATTTTGTTTAGGTTTGAGTTGAAAAGTTTAAGATCACTTAGTTTATTAGCAATAACACCTATTGAAAGACCCAGTGGTTTCATTTTAATGATTCAATTACTTTAATAGAACATTCTGACTTTATTATTTTATTTAAAGATACTTGAGTTTCCAAAGCACAAGTAATATTCAAATGCAAATTCAAAAACCGTATTCCAGAGACAAGCAGTAAGCTGGTTAGATTACCTGCTGCTCTTTCATCTGCATATCTGCCCATCCTATTAGAAAAAAGTTTTAAAGCTGTATTTTAATTGTATTTGCTTATTGATTTACTAAAATGAAAGCTATACAGTACTTAACACAGAACCACTTATATAAGTAATGTAATTTCAGGAATTTACAACCATATTAAGGTAAATGTTTTTATATTATTTTCTTAAAAACGAAACCTTTTTAAAAATTTCAGGATCCAGTTCCTATTATTTCTATGGAGATTTCTTCAAAGCGAGTAAGTTGTCTGTGTGTGTATGTGTGTGTGTGGGTGTGTGTGTTCTATATGTAAGCTAAGGTCAAAGGATATGAGAATATTAGTTCATGTGCTTAAATATGGACTTATTCACAGTTTTATTTTTCTCTTATTACTTTATTTTATTGTAGTAAGAACTTTTAACATGTGATCTACCCTGTTAACAAAATGTTAAGTATACAATACATGTTTAATGGCTCTAGGTACAGTGTTATACTGTAGACCTTCAAACCTTATTAATCTTGTTCGATTGAAACTTTATGTCCATTGATTGATTCTGACAAAAGTATATCATGATTTACATTTAATACATGCCTTCATTTTCCATCTCTATAGAAAGGAAGATGAGAGTAGTTTTACTTCTACAATCATGATAGCACTTTATTCCCTGGTTATTTTTCACTAATGTTTTTCAAAAACAATGGTAACAATGATAATCCAAGAGTGTTCAAGGAAACACACCTCCTTTTCCACTTCACTGAAATCAGTTTGGTGTAAACTTCTTTAGAAACAGTTGTTGCATATATTTTCTCAGATTTATTTATAAATAATCCTCCATGTTCAGGCAAAAGGAAAGATATGATGCTAAATGTTCAGCTACTTGTTCTGCAAATAGATAGATATACACGTCACTCTTCTAAATGTTATATGTCAATATTTAAAAGACTATTTGCTTTCCAAATCTCTTATTAATTGTTTCTATAGATTTGTTTTCTGTTTTTGAGATAAGGTCTCACTGTGTCACCTAGGCTGGAGTTCAGTGGTGCAATTACAGCTCACTGTAGACTCGACCTCCCCAGGCTCAGGTCATCCTTCCATGCCAGCCTCCTGAGTAGCTGACATCATGGGCACATACTGCCAGCTAATTTTTGTAATTTTTGTAGAGACAGGGTTTTGCCATGTTGCCCAGGCTGGTCTCAAACTCCCGGTCTCAAGCAATTAGCCTCCCAAAGTTTTGGGATTATAGACATAAGCCACTGAGCCGGGCAGTTACCATAGATCTTTAAAGGAAGATCCACAGTGTTGGATAATGCAAGATAATGAGCACAGCTTCTTGAGTTCTTGTCAAGTTCAGTATAGCAATTTTGGTGCTCCTGCATTTATGTCTATGAATGTTTCTCAAATATTAGAGAAATGAAAGTATAAATATTCTATTACTTATATTGAACAACTGCTATAATTTTTTTTTTTTTTTTTTTTGAGACGGAGTTTCTCTCTTGTCTTCCAGGTTCCACCTCCACATCCTAGGTTCAAGCCATTCTCCTGCCTCAACCTCCAGAGTAGCTGAGATTACAGGCACCCACCACCATGCCCATCTAATTTTTTGTATTTTTAGTAGAGACAGGGTTTTGACATATTGAGCAGGCTGGTCTCAAACTCCTAAAACTGCTGATTTAAGTGAATTAAATTTAAGTGAATTTTTTCTGAGGTGATTGTGTATAAATGTGAAAACTAGGTGTAATAGTTCAGTGAAAGTGTGGTCTATTTCTGCTAGTGACCTCTTTCTGATTTCTGTAGCAACAGCTGTATATTGGATCTGCTTCTGCTGTGGCTCAAGTCAGATTCCATCACTGTGACATGTATGGAAGTGCTTGTGCTGACTGCTGCCTGGCTCGAGACCCTTACTGTGCCTGGGATGGCATATCCTGTTCCCGGTATTACCCAACCGGCACGCATGCGAAAAGGTGAGATATGATACCTGATGAACTATTTCCCTTGCTTAGGAAAACCCTAATGCTTTTTTTTTTTTTTTTTTTTGCTCTTTTTTTCCCCCCACACATTCCATGAAAAATAACCATGCTCTTTTTATTTAAATAAATCATCATAGTTATATTTTGTTCATAATAGAAACTTTGAAAACTTGAAGTTTTCCAGAAAATATCTGTATTAATTATTATGTACAGAGACTGGAGCTGAACATGCTGGACCTTCCGTTTTTTCACCCAGGTTTGAGTCAGTTCTTCCTTCTTTTGAAACTTCTGCTGCAACACATGAAACGAATTCAGATAAACTTAAAATGTGGAAATGGCAAGCCACTGCACATGAGAGATTCAAAGACTTAAAAGGAAAATAAATAAAGAAATTTCTAAAATACATCCTGCATTTGCCCCATGTCCTCTCTACCAGCTGGTCTTCATTTATTTCATTTTGAAAGTGAATATTTTAACTCCTAGGCAAATCCATGACCTGTATAATTAATGAAATGTGTGATTTAATTCAACACAAATGAAAGGTACTTAAAGACCCCCAAACTCCAAGGCCTACAATTCTGTGAGGTCATTGCCATTTCCTACAGAAGGTAAATTCCAGGATTCTTTAAGCAGAGATCTTGAGGTTCAGTTAAGTCTTTTGAAGAATAAGGATATCTCTTCAGTCAAGCCATATAAAGTTGTGCATTCTTTGTGGAAATACCTCAGGAAAAAAGTATTATTATTTCTCACAGAATAAGCAGTTTCTTTCTTGCAATAAAATGACCAAAGACAAAATAAAGCAAGCAATAGAAGTATAGGTAGTTTTCCTACTGAAAAACAGTTCGTATTAATTTCAATTATTTTTATTGTTTAACTTTGGGTTACTTTTCTGTAAACCTTTCTCAGAATATAATTTAACCCAATTTAGTGTAGTTCTTGTTTGATATGTTCAAATATATAGTAGAACCTCATTAAAACTTCACTAATTCAAAATTTTGTTAATTTTACTTGAGCTAAATTAATACTCCAGTATTTTTAAAATGATATAATAAGCAGATAGTAAAATTATGCTTCAAGAGGACATTTTTAACTATATTTACCAATTGTTTTAAAGAATTGAGCAAATTAATTGATTTTGCAGAAGTGTTTGTTGTTGTTTGAAAACAATTCTTGAAGAATATAGTCATGTAATTATTTGAAAATATCAATTATAAGTGGAGTGTATTCGCCTATTAAGCCAATTACTGTACTATGTGCAAGGGATATGAAGAAACAAGCATAACCTCTTGCCTAAAGGAAATTGGAACCTAAAGCGAAGAATGGAATTGTGAATAATAATAGTAGTAGCTTGCTATTCTGCACTTACTACGGATGAGGTACTCGATTAAGAGCAATGCATATAATACTTTATTTAATTCTCAAAATAATCTCACTTTTGAGCTTAATCTTGAAGAAGGTAGAGATATAAGAAGATTCCAGTTAAAGGGAATTAATTTTCTGCACACAGAAATAGAATGCTTAAAAACAAGCACCCAGTACCATGGCTCGGGAGTGAAATAAAAGAATATGAGGGTAGAACGTGAATTTAACCACAAATAACAGTATTAATTATTTTATTGTCATCAGCAACAATAAAAATGTTTACAAGCCTTGCACCAAATGCTTATGAATGACAGGGTTTTGTGTTAGGCATGCAGTAGTGATAATGAATTTTAATTGAGAAGTTTCCATAGTTAATTGTTTTATATGGTGCATCTTTTAACAGTGTACAGTCCTAAGCTTGATAATACAGTAGATGTGGTAGACAAAAAGGGTTACTTAGAAAAAGTCAAGTGAATGAGAAAAATAGTAGATAGGAAGGCGTGAAATGCTGGAATCAGAAGCCGTGCTCGTAAATGAATTAGTTCAGTTCAGTGACATGTAATGGAGATCTTTCAGTGGTGTCAAATTCTTTTGAACCATCACTCACCCCTGGGGGAGAATTTTTGGATAAGTTTCAACACATGAAGGTAAAATAGCTTGCTTTTATAGCAGATCGTTGTTGCTTAAGACCTGAATAGAAGCAGAAATTGAAAACTGGTCATTAAAATAAATACTTCTCTGCTCACAGAGTGAAAATGAGTCAACAGGGGAAAAACATTAATTCACAATCCAAACCACTTGTTTAAAATGATCTTCCAAAATACACTATGGTTTATAATGCTAGAATCTTTTTCTTCTCCTTGCTCTTGTATTTTGTCTATTTCCAGCGTTCTCTTTAAAAATTTCTAAGAGAGTAGAAATATAAGAATAATACACAACATTGAGGATGAAAGCAACTTTGTTCAACCTTTCTGAAACTTTTCCATATATATACACACATGTATATATAATATACACACATATTTGTGTATAGATGTCTATATTACATATATGTACACACTCATATATGTATATGTAATATATATACGTGTGTGTGTATATATCTATACTGAAATAAAGGACAACTATACTGGAATAGTATAAAATGAACTGAAACCTTGCTGGAAAATGTGATATCTTTCTTTTAAAATATATGTTTCCAATAGCTTTCAGCAATATTTTTGCACTCAGTTCTTGACCTTGCTTATCCAGAATTATTTGATTGTAGCTTCCTTGTCCTCATATCACTTGTATAATAATCTTTATACAACACTATCTCTGCAAAGTGTAAGCCATTTCTCATTTCATTGATTTTATTCCTATCCATTATTCATTATTTCTCATCAGGCTTCAGGTTCTCAATATAGAAGCAATACTCCACAAAGTGAGGGATTAACAACAACATTTTAATTATCATCTAAATCTGCTATTAGTTGTATAATAGTTGTACATGCTAGTGTAAAACAACATAGAATCATGCAACTTTCTACTTTTGCTTGTTGTTTTTTCATAAGCTCTATTTTCAATCTAGTTCAGTAGGATGATACATGTGGCAGATCTAATATTAACTTTGTAAAATCTCAGGTTTTTAGGTAAGGTTTTGTAATCAGCAATCTCTGCATTAAGAAAAGCAAACAAACTAAAACTAAAACGTACTTTTGTATACAGGTCATAATCCCAAAAATTGATTGCAGATGTTCATCTGCCCCAGTTTTCAATATCTATTAATTTGTTAAATAAGGTCTGAACTCCTGTGTGAGAAAGCACTTGATCTCTTGAAATAGCATTCTATTATTGTTATTTAGAGACAGTAAGGACACCCTAAAATGAAAAAAAAAGAGTGAAGTAGATTTTAGGTGTCATTTTGCCACCTCTATTTTACATGGGAGGACACAAAGAGCCAGGAAAGGGAAGCAATATGCATAAGATCATACAGAACATTAGTGGTGGTATTGGGAATTGAATCTGGTTCACTTTTCCAAATTTCATCATTGCATATGGTTAAAGCATCTCATTGTCACTTTGGGAGCTATGCTCTCACCCTCTAGGGTAAAACTTCTGCTTTGCCTTCTGTTTTTCCCTCAGTCTTGAAGAAATGCCATGAATTAGAGAGGCAAGTGGTATTTTCCACCTTTATGTAATACTTCTATTTAAATCTCTAAGCTAAATTAAGTATGCCAGAGTTCTTGATTTTATAATTTCAATACTATTAATACTGATGATAATTCCCATTGTTTAATTCCTCAAAAAAATGCTTACATATTAAATCACTTCATATATAATGTTATATTATATACTTAAATATGTATCTATATCTATCTATCTATCTATCTATCTATCTATCTATCTATTTTTTTTTTTTTTTTTTTTTTGAGATAGAGTCTTGCTTCATTGCCAGGCTGGAGTGCAGTGGCACGATCTTGGCTCACTGCAACCTTCACCTCCTGGCTTCAGGCAATTCTCCTGTCTCAGTCTCCTGAATAGCTGGGATTACAGACACACACGACCACACCTGGCTAATTTTTGTATTTTTAGTAGAGGCGGGGTTTTGCCATGTTGGTCAGGCTGGCCTCGAACTCCTGACCTTGTGATCCGCCCGTCTTGGCCTCCCAAAGTGCTGGGATTACAGGTGTAAGCCACCATGCCCGGCTAATGTTTTTATATATATTCAAAACATTATATTGTATATGTCATATATTCTTGAATCGCACATACATATGTTTTATATATATTCAAAACATATGTATATTACATATATTCTGGAATTTTTTATATATAATGTTATACATCTATATGTGTGTGTGTATGTATATATATTCTGGAGTTTCTCCAGAGATACAGAATATTGTATTTTTTCAGTTATATATCTAAACAATCTATGAAATTAAAAAAATACTAGAAATGATTCTAATTATACTAGGCAGATTGAGGGGGAAAATACTAATATTTCTTGAGTCCCACCAGATGCACAACATCCTGCTAAACATGATGAACACACTATCACATTGAATAAAGACATGTACTTCCTCAATGTTACATCTGAATAAAAGGAAACTCACTACAGTATATTATTAGTTTATCTCTTATTTTTAGAAATTCTATTTGTACTAATTGATTATGATGACTATAGAATGAACTATTTGGATTTTAACACCTTTTTCATTTGCACTTTATTATATATGGGAGTTTTATACTCAAAATAACTGTTTTGTACTCAATAAATACTTTACTTCAAATCCCATTGTCTTTCTCTGCCCAAATACTTTACCACTCAAGACATTCTCAAACTAGAAGATTTCTTGTTGAACTAAATTTTTAACAAAAAGTAAAGAGAAATGTATTCCATTGTTGTTTGAGTTTCCAGAATTCAACATTATGTAAATAAAGAACAGGGTAACATAGATCTTAACTACTGAAGAACATATAATGGAAATGTGAAAAACTATGAAACTTGGATTTTATTCTTATTTCATATGAATGATCATTTTTTTTTCAGTAGCAGAATACTACTTGTGTATTTAATGCAATTGGCTGCATTTTAAAGCCTGGAAAATTGAAAATATGAACACCTAAATGCATTTACTTTCTTTCAGGCGTTTCCGGAGACAAGATGTTCGACATGGAAATGCAGCTCAGCAGTGCTTTGGACAACAGTTTGTTGGTAATCCATAGAAAATCAATTGTTCTGGGTTACTCAAGAGAATACATTGAATATAAACTGCAAACTTCTTAAAAAGAGTCCTTTTTTTCTTTGTGATTCATGTATACTAGAACAATGTAATAAGTATTCTTTTTCTCTGACATGTAGTTAAAATTTGGAAAAAATGACATCTAATTTTTATCTGATTAGGAAAATAAATTATATGTACTACCACCAAGCTTCATTATTAAACAATTATTAAAACAACGAAACCCTAGAACAAGAATGCTGCATACTTTAGGTGATTGATGCCATGGTGACTCTTATGACTTACCTCTTTATCTCATACCAGGGACTATCTTCACCAATTACATAGCTTCTGGTGATTTTATCAACTGGTATTACTTCTATCAAGTCATCTACTAAGCTTTGGGATAGATAAAGTGAAAAAGCTTTTACTCTTGTATCTAAGTTGACTAAGGTTAGGGCTAGGGTTGGTGGTTCAAGAAAGGTGATAGAGTGGTGGTATCTGATGGGCAAGGAATTGAGGAAATTTCATCTTTAGGCAAAAGTAAGGAAGGTAAAACAGAACTTCTCTGTTAACACTCTCCTGACTCTTTCTATTATGGTGGTAACTGTTGAATAGGCTGTATTTAGTGTCACTGAGCTCACTAGGAAGTAGTAATAAGAAGGGACACCACAAATAAGAAACCAGCGGTGGCTATACACAGAGCCAGTGACTGTGCTCCAGCGTCACTTTGCTGGACCCCAGGCTGACTCAGGATTCAGTGGAGGACTCAAGCCTCTGGGAATACTGGCAAAAGAAAAGTAGGACCTTCGTCTTAGGGAAGTTTAGGGGTCAGTTCTGAGGTGAGTAGGACTTTTTTTTTTTTTTTTTTTTTTTTTAGAGAGTAATCCTGCTTGCTTTTATTCCCGACTGCAGCTAAGTGTACTTGCCTGTATGCAAATTTGAGTTCAAGTCCAGTAAGAGCCTTTCCGGTCCAAAACACAGATTGTAATCAAGCTCTATTTCACAAAGTCCCTGATTCAGTCTCATATTCTCTTCTCACTGCAGCAGCCCAACACCCAGATAAATGCAATCCCTTGTCAAGACATAATCCACATTTATGTTTATGTAGTGGCATTTTGCCTGCGTTTCTGGTTTCTGCTTTTGTTTGTAACCACAAATTTTGTCCTGTGCTTTGGTGCTCCCTTTCTCTTCCCTCAATAAAGGGAAGAGACTTTCCATGAGTTTAACACTGATGCTTCTTACTGCCTTGACTATCCTGTCCCATCCTTTGGAACCAGACTCTCAGTTACCTACTTCTTTCCCACCCCATAGCCTGCTTGTTTGTTTCGTGCCTAAACTTTGGTGTGCCATTCTTTCTAAATAATTCCTTTAAATTACCTTTTACAGAAATGAGCAATAAGTAATGAGTTAATCATGTTACTGCAGGGATCTAAATAATGTTTGAAAAATATATTTACCTGTAAAATCTAAGTCTCAAAGATGGCATTAATGTTCCTGTTGTAGGGGATGCTTTGGATAAGACTGAAGAGCATCTGGCTTATGGCATAGAGAACAACAGTACTTTGCTGGAATGTACTCCACGATCTTTACAAGCAAAAGTTATCTGGTTTGTACAGAAAGGACGGGAGACAAGAAAAGAGGAGGTAATTCATAGCTGCACGTTCACAACGTAGTGTTTTGCGTATAGTGTGTGGTCAGTAAATAGATGATTTATTTGGATGCTGAAAAATGAAGCTAGCTGTTGTACTATGCAGGTCTTATTTAAAAAGTCAGCTTTATTTATTATGTGTGATTTATATACATATAATAATTTAAATATATATACATAGAGTTTTTATAGACATATACTCTATAAATACACATATGCTATACACATATATAGAAATCATTAATTTGGATCTTGGAAGTAGGAATTTTTAAAAGAGGTACTTATAACCCATGATTTTTTTGTCATGTTGTCAAAATGATAGTCTTAAATCATGACACCCAAGGCAATGTTGTAGAGAAATAGCAAAAGTTAATTATCATCAACTCATATGTCTTAGACATATGAATAATAATAGAATTAAAGTAACAACACAGCTGCAACATTAAGCTCGTTGTGTAAGAAAGCTTTTCAATCATATATGAGACATTGACCTAAGTGTTCTTGATCGCAGGGAACAAAGGAAAGACCCCCACTTGTTCATCCTTTTTAGCAGTTGTAGTGGTGGAGATTGTATTTCTGTAATCATCTTCTACATGATGGGAGAGGAATGACTTGGATGCTCGTAGAGATGGAAGGATAGGCAGCTTTAAAGCATATGTGTAGAATAGGAGGCAGTTACTGGATAAAAGAATGTGAGTCAAGGGCTGTCTATAGAAAGAGTCCAGGTCATCAAAGGTCCAGGGCATAAAGCAGACAGGTAAGGCAGATCACACTGGTGATGTGGGCTTTGAACTCAGTTTTACAAAAGTGGAATTACAAAGATAGCAAGTAGAAAAAAAATGAATATTTTAGAGGGAAAAAGAATATTGAATATAGAAAAAATGATCCTCGGTAAAGAAAAGGTTGCAAGTTGAATAATGAAAATGAGTTCTAGAGACCTGCCTTAGGTCACAGAGAAGAGGTAATGGGTACATTTTGGATAGAGAGTGAATCAATGGAAGGCTTCACCTCGTTTTGGCACTGGAGATTAAACATTTCTCATTGGAACACAAAATTACTGATTCCAAATGCGGAGCACTTTGAACTTTTTATTCCTTTTTTCCTAGCCTATGGTGAAATTTAAAACCTAACATGTTTCTAGTTCAAAATCATACAGTACATTCTGGGAGATAATTAAATTTGTAAATCCTCGGTTCTTTGGGTAGGTTTTAGAAAGAAAGTCACCTCAACTTAACAAAGGCTATTAGAAATAATATAGAAATGCAATCAGGGAAGGAAAATTTTCTTCATGATGTCATAAGAATAAACACATGTCCAAAAATGTTATAGCATACCGCACTGAGTTAAATTGTTGATTTTGTATTAAAGTATTTTCCACTTCACAAATCTGAGGTGAAATGGCTTTTTAAATTCCTCATAATTCCCTTGGCAGAAAAGGACCTGGTCATATTCCATAGTTCCTCCAAGCCGAATGGCTTCAGAAGACAGTGAAGTAATTCTTTTATCAGTGGTTTTCCTCACTCAATATGTTCTGTTTCTAATTTGGAAATCACCATAATCTGCCTCATTTGGAAATCTTTACCAAATCATTTGACATGCTGCATCCATCAATGTTCAATTATAAGGTTCTTTCTCATACTGTTGATATAATCTACTTCTCCATTCGTATACTTTTTAGTACCTATTTTCAACTACATTCAAATTTCCCCAACTAATGTATTTGCTGATATTTGGACTTCGAATTTACTCTTTGCATCGAAAGTTATGTTATAATCAACTATTATTAATACTTGGCTTTTATGGACCTAGCTATATATGGATTGATTTATTCACAATATAAAACAGGACAAAACACAAAATTCTGACTTTATTAAAGGCTGAACATATGTGATGTATACACAAAGCAGAATAACTTTGCATGTGAGTTCTTTAATAACAATTTTTGCACTATTGTCATTTATACGTCTCTTTTTTGTGAAACATAATTGCTTATCAAATCTTTATTTTGATAGGAAATCACTTTCTTATCAAATCTAGACCATTTTAAGGGATATTTATTTTCACCTAGTTAATTCTTACCTCCTGGGTAAATGCTTTATAGAGTACCCCGACAATATTCATCAAGGTTCCTCTCTGATGCTACAAACCAAGAGAAGTCATTGATTTATCAGACCACAGAGTATATACATCTTCCTTTTATTTAGCTGAAATTTTTGATTCTGTAATGTCTGTCTATTCAGATTCAAACTCAGCCCTCTGGAGTTATCTAGAAGCAACATATTCATGTGGATAAAGTTTTTGCCCAAATTAATCTTTAGAAATTAAATTAATCCTTAGAAACATACCTGAATTGTTAGAAAGCACTTATAAACTCAATTATCTGCTTTCCAAACTCTGGATTATAGTGATTCTCTCAAATATGCATTTTATAGACTCCTGCTTTCTTAAACAAAGCAAATGGAACATAATCTCTATATGTTTTATTAATTCTATAAGTATTTATTGAAAGCCAACTTTCCTAGATACTTCGTAGGGAGCATTTTCCCTTGGCTTGAATACCTTATTAATTATAATTAAGTAATAATAAGCTACTATGAATTATAAATGTAAATTAAATATATCAGACACTATATATATCATCAATTATTATGATATCCTGAGAGAAAAGACACTTAATAAACAGAATTGATAACTGAGACTATTATTTATATGTACCTATTGCACACAGGAGCTGAGTAGGTACCAGGTTATTCCTAGATCTCACAACTGCATGTTAGACATGATTTTCTTCATCTTACACATGCAGAAACTAAAACTCAGAGAGTTATAGCTCATACACAAAGTCAGGAACAGACCTGACATTTGAACTCAGGTATTCCTAACTCAAAAGCTGAGCTGTTTCACATTCATTGCCGCAGTACCAAGGACTGTTCTATGTGCATTTCATGGAATATACCATTTTATTATAAAGAATTGGTTTATAGATGAGGTAACTGAGGCACAGGATATCTAATAACTCCCCTGGTTACTTGCAGCTAGTAAAGTAGGTTCAAATCCAGGTGTCTGTAATTTCTACTAAAACACAAAATCTTCTGAAATCAAAATTCTAAATACAGCTTCAGATGCTTTGGAACATAAAACAAATGGAAAACTGCTTATAGCAGAAGTTCTGGGATTCAATTTCTAAAAAATGCTCCTGATGTCAGATTGATCCTTATATAGATTTTTCTTTGTCAGAGTTGAGTGGAGAATGTTGCTGCAGCCTTGATGACAAAGGCACTACTCCCCATTCTCAGATGTCAGAGAACCTGCCCTTAATTCGAACCATCCCCAATCTAAGCACTGATGCCAGGAACCATCGTTACACAACATACACAATATAGACATCAATGTATTCCCATTCTCGAATTGCCTTTTCAAGCTTCTACTATATGCCTATTGGTGGTACAAGATGACTTCTATATCAAAGAAAATGTGAGCTGCCATTTGAGCCTATGTAGATATAAAATACAGAGTACCCCATCTCATTTTGTTGGGTGTTTTCTCGCAAAAAAGAAATGTTTTATTCATTTGTTTGAATTTATTTATTAAGCACTTACTATGTCCTGCTTTATAGAACTTACATTCTGAAGAACATGGAAAGAAAATAATAACAATAATGACAAAGAATGATATTAAATACATCAGATAATGATAAAGAAAAAAATGGAAGGGAGATTAAATTATAGGGAGAGGTTGGAATTTTAAAAGGGTGGCCATAGAAGGTCTCACTAAGAAGGTCACCATAAAAGTGACATTTGGAAAAAAAATCTGAAAAAAGTGAGGGCATAGGTCATGTAACAGTATGAGATAAAAACTTTCTGGACAATGGGAACAGCAGATGCTAAGACCCTTGAGATAGGAGCATATGTGATATACTCAAAGAACAGCTGACTGAAGAGCAGTGTGGCTGGAGGTTAGTGAGCAGTAGGGAGACTAATAGACTATGCATCAGAGAGGTCAGGTCAAGGAAAAGCTCATGCAGGGACCTATAGCCATTTCATAGGGTTTTGGAGTTCTGAATTAAAAAGGAAACCATTGTGTATTTTCAGCAGGGCTGTGACACCATTAACATTTGTGTTTTAAAAGATCACTTTGGTTATTGTATTAAGATTATAGTAGGTTGAGGTGGGGATAAAGGTTGGAGTAGGTAGTCACTGAGGTTATAGGAACACACAGTATTAACTATAAATCTTCATGCTTAAAGACAACTCTTAATGTGTTCATGCCTTCAAGACCAGATGATTTGCAAGTAATTGCCTCATACACATTATAGCAATGTGCTTTGCTCTATTTTTCACTATTAAGAATTGTGAAGGCTGTTTAACATCTCAGATGGAATACTGTTTTGGACCTTCTGTTCTCATCTGTTTAACTGTCTGCAGTTGGTGTTTTGAACTCAATAAATATCTATTCAGAGCCTACTTTAATAGGCAATGAATAAATCACGGTCTTAGCTTTTGTGAAGTTTACAGTCTTGTAATAAAGACAAGAGTGCAAGCAGATAATTATACGTGTTCCTTAAAGATTCTGTTGAAACCAAGGAAAAAGAAAAATGTCTCAACCAAGCGATCGGGTAGGGAGATGGCATAATAACCAATTGGGAAAAGATTCATGGCAGAGATGACGTTTGAGCCACATCTTAAAGGATGAGTAGAGGGTAATTAGTAGAGAGAATAATGTTAGCTTGTGTTATGAAGATGAAAAACAATATGGTACATGTAAATTATGACTGGAAATGAGGATGCAAAAATGAGCAGACAGATCAAGGAATCCATTTCAGTTTGTCTCTAAGCCAACGAGAATAACTTAGCTTGACTGTGTACGCAAATTATTCTAGGAACTGGCACACAGACTTAGGAGATAAATAGAATGTCAAGAACATTTAGGAGGATATTTCAATAGTCATTGAAAAACATTTGTACCACATAATATAAACAGTTTTAGTAGAAAGGGAGAAGACAGGTTTCAATTTTTATGAGATAATATTAAGTGAATTTCATATTTGAGATAAAAGAGAAGCAATCAAAATATTCACATGTTTATTGTCTGAGCATCTGTGTGGCTAATGACACAGTAACATGATTCCAATAATACAGGGGAAGAAACATGTTTGGGAGAAAGTTGTTGAGTTAATTTTTGGCTGTGTTGAACTGGCAACTCTTATAAATCATTCAGGTGGAGCTGTCCTGCTATGTATCCATGTTCAGGAATACAAAACCCAATGGAAAGATTTGGCATGGCAAGAGATGTTGGAGAGATATCAGCAAAAATGTAGTATTCAAATTCAGAGGAATTAATAAAAGCAAGAACAATATAACAACAATCAGTACTTAAATATGACTTACTGTGTACCAAGCATGATTAATATTTTTAATCCTTGCAACAGTCCCATGAAGGAGATATTTTTATTGTTTCTACTTTGCAGATTTAAAAAATTGAAGCACAGAGAGACTGAGTTTCTTGCATAGGATTATACAGCTTGTGAGGTCAGTTTGCATTTGAGCCCAGAGAGTCTGGTTTTAATTTGAGGCCCTTAGACACAATACCTCCTTTAGTATAGCTTACCTTAGACAGTGATGAAATAAAAAGCAAAGTGAACTAACTCCAAAAGCAAGGGGAAAACACATATTTAAGGAAAAGTTAGAAGACAAATTCAAAAAGAGAAAGTAAAAATAGAAAATAAGTTAAAATAATTAGAGTTAGCATTCATTTAGTTCTTACTATGTGCCATGCTATTCTAAGTGCTTTATATGTAGTAACTTACTTAAAACTAACAAAATTTCTCTGAGGTAGCTAGTAGTTTTTAAATTACTTTTACAAATTTGGGGGTTACAGGTGCCTATTTATTACATGCATATATTGCATAGTGGTGGAGTCTCACCTTTTAGTGTACCCATCATCCAAATAGTGAGCATTATACCCAATAGGCAATTTTTCAATCCTCACCTACCTCTCACCCTCCCACCTTTGGAGTCTCCAGCCTCTAGTATTCCACTCCTTATGTCCAAGTGGACTCACTGTTTAGCTTCCACTTATAAGTGAGAGTGCAGTATTTGACTTTCTGTTTGAGTCGTTTCACTTATGATAATGTCCTCCAGTTCCACCCATGTTGCTATGAAAGACATTATTTCATTCGTTTTTAATGGCTGAGAAGTATTCCATAGCATATATATGCCACATTTTCTTTATCCAATCATCCATTGACAGACATTCAGGTTGATTCCGTATCTTTACCGCTGTGAATAATGCTGTGATAAACATAAGAATGCAGGTATCTTTTTGATATAATGAGTTCTTTCCCTTTGGGTACATTCCTAGTAGTGAGGTTGCTAGATTGAATGGTAATCCTATTTTTAGTTCTTTGATAAATCTCTATATTGTTTTTCATAAAGGTTGTGTTAATTTACTAAAGTTAAGTAAATGGCACAAAATACTAGTTATGGCGCAAAATACTAGAGGTACTAGTTAGTACTTCTAGAGCAGTATGGCTTAAATAAGTAGAAACAGTGAAGTTAGGAGGTGTGGTGTAATAAAACCCAGGAAAAAAGGAATTGGATAAGATACATTAAACAATATTCTTTGAACAATGCACAAAGCAAGGACGAAGTTTCCAGGGATAATGTGTTAAGTGGGGTGTTAAGGCAGGATTCGTCTAATAACAGGTTAAGTGATGAATGGTACTGTTGAACCAGAAACTGCTAGTTTAGTGTACTCTACCAAAATATTTGAATGACAAAGAGAGAGATCCACAAAGGTAGACAAGAGTAGAAATAAATTTTGTTTTCTTTTCTTTTTAGTAAAAAGGTGACTTGGTCATGTTTATAGGTTGAAAGGAAGTAGCTATAAAGAGGAAATGTGCAACTAGTTGATGAAGCAAAAAAAAGAACATGTGGGAGAGAATATAATCACAGACAAAATTTAAGTGGTAAATTCTTAGAAGGAAAACAGAGACTCTTCATTCTCTAAATTAGGAGAAAATAAAATGGGTCATTTATATGGATAATGTAATTTCATCAACAGAATTTAAGTTTAGCGGTTCCAAAGGTCAAATTCAGTGGCTATATATATTTCCACATACAGTTTTAATCTGAAATACAAGCCTAAATCTTCCTTCTATGAAGGCTGTACAAATTATTTTTTTCTGTAATAGCAGAGAACAAAACTGTTAAAATTATAGCCAAATCACCACTATACCCTGGTTTTGAAGTCTCAATTTCTGCAATTCTACATACTTGAATTTATAAACCTCCATAATGATTGCAAAAATTTTAATACCGAATAACATCCCTAAGTGAAGAAATTTATTCTTGTTAAGACATATAGTTAAGGTGATATAGTTGAAGTGTATCTGTATGCACTTCTCTTTCTATAAAATGGATAAGAACTACATTTTAAAACTGAGTAAATGAGGGAAAAATTAAATATGCTTTATTTATGTAAATTTAACTAGTGATTGTGTGTAATTTCAGTTATAGTAAAGAAAACTGTAGTTTCTTCAAGCTACTTGGAAGATTAGTACATAATTCCTCACTTCAATTTCATACACATTTTAAATGTTCTGACTTTGGAATATGTTACTTTTAATCCAGATTTTTTTAAAAAAGTAGGTTCCCCTGAACCTGACAATTATTTAAAGCAGAAGTTGAAAAACCAAAGACGTGGGGGCCAAATCTGGCCCTCTGCCGCTATAGTAAATAAAATTGTATTTGAAAACTGCCACACCCATTTGTTTACCTAATGTCTGTGGCTGTTTTTAGGCTACAACTGCAAAGTTGAGTAGTTACAACAGAGACCACAGGACTTGCGAAGCCAAAATTATTCACTATATAGCTCTTCACAGAAAAAGTTTTTGATCCCTGATTTAAAGGCTCAAATAAAAATGCGTACACCAGTAAAGCCCTATAAAATGAATATTGTTGTGAAAAATGCCACTGTATTTTTTTGGGAAAAGGTCTTTTTGTGCAAAAACTCTCACTTTGTTCTAAAACTAAAATTTCATTGCAATGGATTTTCAAGAAAATCAAACAATGTGAATAATTTCTTGAAATATATTCTTTTGGAGTTTAGTCATTTGCTGACAAAATCGAAGTATATCCCAAAGACACAATAAATGAGATTGAGTTCTAGGAGTGAGTTAAATAAATTTACACAAACCTCCTGTAGGGGAATTTGGGGGCAATCTCAAGACACATAAACTAACATCTATGCCTATGTCAGGCTGGCGTAAGGTAGACAAGAAAACTGCTGGCCCATAAGACCAGCATTGTAATTTGTAGATCTCTTTGGTAAGCATGAAATAATTTTTCTGTGATCATTATTGATCTTTTTATTGTGGATTCTCTATTTAAGAGGAAATATGTGTTTGTGTGTCTTAAAAATAAAGTGTTATCACTTTAAAATAGTTAATTGTATGCATTATACAGATTCCTTACATAATGCACAAATATGCATGTTTATTGTAGTAAATGCAAAAATGAATGTATATTGACATAAAAACTCTTAAACTTTATTTGCGCTTTGCTCTCAATTTTTTGTTTTACTCAGTACCCAAATTGGCACTTTTCAACTCTACCTTCAGACCAACTACAGGGTAGAATAAATTCACCAAAGTCAATTAAATGCTGTTGAGTAATCTAATAACCATGGTTAACTTCTCAATGAGCAGCTCATTCCACATAACGTAGAGTTCGTTGCCTCTTTGCTAAGTTTCTATAGTCTAAAATAAAACATAATTTTATTGATAATTCAATGCACTATGGAGACAGCTTCTTCTACAAAAATGAAACAATGAAAAATGGAGTGCACAAATTACAACTTTTAATACTGGGTTATGTCATCGAAGCTAGGAGAATTATGAAGTAAAATCTCCTTTTTATTTTACCACTTTGTTTGTTAGATGACTCATATTTTCCTTACCTTTACCAATGCTATCCTATGGTAGTAATTCCAAGGGATCAAAGCCAGCCATAAGTTTACATTTTTATCTTTACGCACGACACTGAAAGCATCAGTTTTTGTTCCACATTAATATTATTTCTTTGTTTTCTTGTTTTTATAATGTAAAGTGCATGAACTCTTGCCTAATTTGAACCATCTGTTTAGTAGTTTTGACGTTCTTTTTCAGTCTATTTAAAAATTGTGCTCATCTTTCTAAACTAACAACTCTTTACAACAGGTAAATATTCAAAATTTAATTTTTTAGCCTTGACTAATGTATTTTTATAATATCATTTACCTCATTTTCCTTAGTTGTGCAATAATTAGGAGGCTAGTCCATTAATTTCATGTTTCTTCCTTTTACAATGGCAGAGACAGAATTCCTATTGTATAAATGGAGAATATAAAACAACTTGTGGTCATAAGAAGAGGAATGAATCTAGAGTTTTTAACTGAACTCTGTTCTGTTAATTTTCCAGGAGAATATTGAATATATTTCAAAATTAAACATTTTCTCTTAGATCTATGGTATCAATTATGGATCTAAGTCTCATGCCACTGACACCATTCTAGCTTTGTGCATCTGATTAAACCAGATAACATGGTAATGCAGAAAGTCCAATGCACATATGTACAGTAGATACTCCAAAATACCAATTCCCTTCACTTGCAAGTTCCTTTTGTTCTAGTATAAATTATAGTTTATATGGTCTTCTAGATCATAAAAATACGCATGTGTATGAAGATACCCCAGCATAGAACTGTATATCTAGACTACATTGTTTTAACTCCACAGAATAGCTATAATATTGAACTATTCTCAGGCATTGTCTCTTCATGCTACACTGAGATGTTGCCTAAAGGAAATCTATTTATTATGGTGCTGTTGTTAGAAACCTCCCTCTCTTTTTATAAGAACATGCAGAGAGATTTTTCTCAAGTCTCAGTGCCAGGAAAGATGTACTTATTATAAGGAGTAATTTTCAAAATATATTTTAGGGACATTTTAAATCTTAGAATTTATCATACTTTCTTCTGTCCTTTGGTTACTGGGAAATTCAGTATTGAATTTCTACTTCAGTTATAGTTGTTGCACAGTTCCTTATATTGTGCAATTTTGTTTTCAAACATTGTCTTTACTTTCATCCTCTTTAAACTTCATTTCTCTTCATTCTGAGATTCTTATCTATGAAAATTTCAAATAAACCATTAATCACAAACTTCTCTTTATTTAATTTTGAGCAGTATTTCTAATATCCTATGATTATAGTATACTAGATTTGAACAGATCTTATAAACAAACTTAGTTTATTGGTTGTCAAACCACATTAATCATTACAAACAACTGGAGATTTTGTTTTTTTCTTTTTGTTTTGCTTGCTTGTTTCTGGCTCTTGTTTTTGTTCTTTTTTCACTTCAGATGCATAATTTAGTTAATCATACGACTTAGTTTATGGCACATTGTGACGATTGGTTTATACAAATTTCTCTTGTTTGACTTTGTTTTTCCTGAACCTCCTTTTTCTACGTTCATCCTTGTTTTCCCATATATATTCTGTTGAAATGATTGGAATAAGTCCAATACTATGTTTGCAAATTGAACAGGTATATAATATTTGAGTATGCATGAACTGTAAAAGTAAATGTATTATGTTATAGATTATATTCTCCTTCTTACTTTGTAAACTCAACACTATGTTTTTATAGTTTGTCCCTGTTGCTGTTTGTGTCTCTATTTCATTGCTTGACTGTTACTTAACATACCATAGCATGTATACATTGCTCTTAATTCATCCTTAATTCTCCTAAATGTGGACATCCATAGTGTAATTAACTCCTGCTATCACAGCTTTAACAATCATCTCTGCAAATAACCCCTTATAGATCTGAGTGTAAGTTTCTGCATTGTTATTTGTCAACATCCTTCATTTCTGTAATTATTGTCAGCTTGCTCTCAGAATTTCTGCACCGTCTAGACTCCCAAAGCAGTTCATGTGGGTTCCTGTTTCCCCACATGCTCACCAATATTTGGTATTATCTTGTTTTCTAAGTTTTGTCTTTCTTCGGGCTATAGGGTAATGCCTTGTTCAAATTTGAATTTCTTTCTTTCTTTCTTTCTTTCTTTCTTTCTTTCTTTCTTTCTTTCTTTCTTTCTTTCTTTCTTTCTTTCTTTCTTTCTTTCTTTCTTTCTTTCTTTC